>NW_025727717.1:0-257629 GCF_021461385.2 Schistocerca piceifrons | reverse complement strand
AAATACAAAAGGCACAATGCCGACTTAAGTACATGTTGACTGAATCTTCCTACTGTCTATGTTTGAACCATTCCTGTGACATTAGTTATAGATTCCGATGCTTCATTTCAATTTTACTGTATCCCTTGGACCTTCGTATTGACGATGAAACCCAGAAATTGCATCGGAATTAAATACAAAAGGCTCAATGCCGACTTAAGTATAAGAAGACCGACTCTTCTTACTGATTGTTTTGAACCATTCTTGTGACACTAGTTATAGATTCCGATGCTTCACTTCAGGTTTACTGTATCCCCTGGACCTTCTCATTGACGATGAAACTCAGAAAATGCAACGGATTGAAATACAAAAGGCACAATGCCGACTTAAGTACAAGAAGACTGACTCTTCCTAGTGTCTATGATTTGAACCACACCTGTGACGCTAGTTACACATTCCGACGCTTCACTTCAGGTTTACTGTATCCCTTATACCTTGTTATTGAGGGATGAAACACAGAAATTGCATCGGAATTAAGTACAAAAGGCACAATGCCAACTTAAGTACAAGAAGACTGACTCTTCTTACTGAATATGTGTTGAACCATTCCTGTGACACTAGTTAGAGATTCCGATGCTTCACTTCAGGTTTACTGTATCCCTTAGACCTTCTTATTGACGATGAAACACAGAAATTGCATCGGATTTAAATACAAAAGGCACAATGCCGACTTAAGTACAAGAAGACTGACTCTTCCTACTGTCTATGCTTTGAACCATTCCTGTAACACTAGTTATAGATTCCGATGCTTCACTTCAGGTTTACTGTATCCCATGGACCTTCTTATTGACGATGAAACCCAGAAATTGCATCGGAATTAAATAGAAAAAGGCACAATGCCGACTTAAGTACAAGAAGACTGACTCTTCCTACTATCAATGTTTTGAACCATTCCTGTGACAGTAGTCATAGATTCCGATGCTTCACATCAGGTTTACTGTATCATTCTGACCTTCATTTTGATGATGAAGCACAGAAATTGCATCGGAATTAAATAGAAAAGGCACAATGCCGACTTAAGTACAGGAAAGTTGAGTCTTCCTACTGTCTATGTTTTGAACCATTCCTGTGATACTAGTTATAGATTCCGACGCTTATCTTCATGTTTACTGTATCCCTCTGACCTTCTTCTTGACGATGAAACACAGAAATAGCGTCGGAATTTAATAGAAATGGCACAATGCTGCCTTAAGTACAAGAAGACTGACACTTCTTACTGTCTATGCTTTGAACCACTCCTGTGACACTAGTTATAGATTCCGATGCTTCACTTCAGGTTTACTGTATCCCTTGGACCTTGTTATTGACGATGAAACACAGAAATTGCATCGGAATTAAATACAAAATGCACAATGCCGACTTAGGTACAAGAAGTCTGACTCTTCTTACTGACTGTTTTGAACCATTCATGTGACACTAGTTATAGATTCCGATGCTTCACTTCCGGTTTACTGTATCCCTCTGACCTTCGTACTGACGATGAAACACAGAAATTGCATCGGAATTAAATACAAAAGGAACAATGCCGACTTAAGTACAAGAAGACTGACTCTTCTTACTGACTATGTTTCGAACCATTCCTGTGACACTAGTTATAGATTCCGATGCTTCACTTCAGGTTTCCTGTATGCCTCTGACATTCTTATTGACGATGAAACACAGAAATTGCATCGGAATTAAATCCAAAAGGCACAATGCCAACTTAAGTACAAGAAGTCTGACTCTTCTTACTGACTATGCTTTGAACCATTCCTGTGACACTAGCTATAGATGCCGATGCTGCACTTCAAGTTTACTGTATCCCTCTGATCTTCATATTGACGATGAAACACAGAAATTGCATCGGATATAAATACAAAAGGCACAATGCCGACTTAAGTACATATAGACTGGATCTTCCTACTGTCTATGTTTGAACCACTCCTGCGACACTAGGTATAGATTCCAATGCTTCATTTCAGTCTTACTGTATCCCTTGGACCTTCGTATTGACGATGAACACAGATAGTGTATCGGAATTAAATACAAATGGCACAATGCCAACTTAAGTACAAGAAAACTGACTCTTACTACTGTCTATGTTTTGAACCATTCCTGTGACACTAGTTATAGATTCCGATGCTTCACTTCAGGTTTACAGTATCCCTCTGACCTTCTTTTTGACGACGAAACACAGAAATTGCATCGGAAATAATAGAAAAGCACAATGCCGACTTAAGTACAAGAAGACTGACTCTTCTTAGTGACTATACCTTGATAAATTCCTGTGACACTAGTTATAGATTCCGATGCTTCTCTTCAGGTTTACTGTATCCCTTGGACTTCTTATTGACGATGAAACACAGAAATTGCATCGGAATTAAAACAAAAGGCACAATGCCAACTAAAGTACAAGAAGACTGACTCTTCTTACTGACTATGTGTTGAACCATTCCTGTGACACTAGTTAGTGATTCCGATGCCTCACTTCAGGTTTACTGTATCCCTCTGACCTTCTTATTGACGATTAAACACAGTAATTGCATCGGAATTAAATTGAAAAGGGCACAATGCCAACATAAGTACAAGAAGAGTGACTCTTCTTACTGCCAATGTCTTGAACCATTCCTGTGACACTAGATATAGATTCCGATGCTTCACTTCAGATTTACTGTATCCCTTGGACCTTCTCATTGACGATGAAACTCAGAAAATGCATCGGATTGAAATACAAAAGGCACAATGCCGACTTAAGTACAAGAAGACTGACTCTTCATAGTGTCTATGTTTTGAACCACACCTGTGACGCTAGTTACACATTCCGACGCTTCACTTCAGGTTTACTGTATCCCTTATACCTTGTTATTGAGGATGAAACACAGAAATTGCATCGGAATTAAATACAAAAGGCACAATGCCAACTTAAGTACAAGAAGACTGACACTTCTTACTGAATATGTGTTGAACCATTCCTGTGACACTAGTTAGAGATTCCGATGCTTCACTTCAGGTTTACTGTATCCCTTAGACCTTCTTATTGACGATGAAACACAGAAATTGCATCGGATTTAAATACAAAAGGCACAATGCCGACTTAAGTACAAGAAGACTGACTCTTCCTACTGTCTATGCTTTGAACCATTCCTGTAACACTAGTTATAGATTCCGATGCTTCACTTCAGGTTTACTGTATCCCATGGACCTTCTTATTGACGATGAAACCCAGAAATTGCATCGGAATTAAATAGAAAAGGCACAATGCCGACTTAAGTACAAGAAGACTGACTCTTCCTACTATCAATGTTTTGAACCATTCCCGTGACAGTAGTCATAGATTCCGATGCTTCACATCAGGTTTACTGTATCCCTCTGACCTTCATTTTGATGATGAAGCACAGAAATTGCATCGGAATTAAATAGAAAAGGCACAATGCCGACTTAAGTACAGGAAAATTGACTCTTCCTACTGTCTATGCTTTTAACCATTCCTGTGATACTAGTTATAGATTCCGACGCTTATCTTCATTTTTACTGTATCCCTCTGACCTTGTTTTTGACAATGAAACACAGATATTGCGTCGGAATTTCATATAAAAGGCACAATGCTGCCTTAAGTACAAGAAGACTGACACTTCTTACTGTCTATGCTTTGAACCACTCCTGTGACACTAGTTATAGATTCCGATGCTTCACTTCAGGTTTACTGTATCCCTTGGACCTTGTTATTGACGATGAAACACAGAAATTGCATCGAAATTAAATACAAAATGCACAATGCCGACTTAGGTACAAGAAGTCTGACTCTTCTTACTGACTGTTTTGAACCATTCATGTGACACTAGTTATAGATTCCGATGCTTCACTTCCGGTTTACTGTATCCCTCTGACCTTCGTACTGACGATGAAACACACAAATTGCATCGGAATTAAATACAAAAGGCACAATGCCGACTTAAGTACAAGAAGACTGACTCTTCTTACTGACTATGTTTCGAACCATTCCTGTGACACTAGTTATAGATTCCGATGCTTCACTTCAGGTTTCCTGTATGCCTCTGACATTCTTATTGACGATGAAACACAGAAATTGCATCGGAATTAAATCCAAAAGGCACAATGCCAACTTAAGTTCAAGAAGTCTGACTCTTCTTACTGACTATGTTTTGAGCCATTCCTGTGACACTAGCTATAGATTCCGATGCTGCACTTCAAGTTTACTGTATCCCTCTGATCTTCATATTGACGATGAAACACAGAAATTGCATCGGATATAAATACAAAAAGCACAATGCCGACTTAAGTACATATAGACTGGATCATTCCTACTGTCTATGTTTGAACCACTCCTGCGACACTAGGTATAGATTCCGATGCTTCATTTCAGTCTTACTGTATCCCTTGGACCTTCGTATTGACGATGAAACACAGATAGTGTATCGGAATTAAATACAAATGGCACAATGCCAACTTAAGTACAAGAAAAACTGACTCTTCCTACTGTCTATGTTTTGAAACCATTCCTGTGACACTAGTTATAGATTCCGATGCTTCACTTCAGGTTTACAGTATCCCCTCTGACTTCTTTTTGACGACGAAACACAGAAATTGCATCGGGAAATAATAGAAAAGCACAATGCCGACTTAAGTACAAGAAGACTGACTCTTCTTAGTGACTATACCTTGATAAACTCCTGTGACACTAGTTATAGATTTCCGATGCTTTCTCTCCAGGTTTACTGTATCCCTTGGACTTCTTATTGACGATGAAACACAGAAATTGCATCGGAATTAAAACAAAAGGGCACAATGCCAACTAAAGTACAAGAAGACTGACTCTTCTTACTGACTATGTGTTGACACCATTCCTGTGACACTAGTTAGTGATTCCGATGCCTCACTTTCAGGTTTACTGTATCCCTCTGACCTTCTTATTGACGATGAAACACAGTAATTGCATCGGAATTAAATTGAAAAGGGCACAATGCCAACATAAGTACAAGAAGAGTGACTCTTCTTACTGTCAATGTCTTGAACCATTCCTGTGACACTAGTTATAGATTCAGATGCTCCACTTCAGGTTTACTGTAACCCTTGGACCTTCTTTTTGACGATGAAACACAGAAATTGCATCGGAATTAAATCCAAAAGGCACAATGCCGACTTAAGGGACAAGAAGACAGACTCTTCTTACTGACTATGTTTTGAACCATTCCTGTGACACTAGTGATAGATTCCGATGCTTCACTTCAGATTTACTGTATCCCTTGGACCTTCTTATTGACGATGAAACACAGAAATTGCATCGGATGTAAATACAAAAGGCACAATGCCGACATAAGTACATGTAGACTGACTCTTCCTACTGTCTATGTTTTGAACCATTCCTGTGACACTAGTTATACATTTGGATGCTTCACGTCAGGTGTACTGTATCCCTTGGACCTTCGTATTGACGATGAAACACAGAAATTGCATCGGAATTAAATACAAAATGGACAATGCCGACTTTTACAAGAAGTCTGACTCTTCTTACTGACTGTTTTGAACCATTCCTGTGACACTAGTTATAGATTCCGATGCTTAACTTCAGGTTTACTGTATCCCTCTGACCTTCTTATTGACGATGAAACACAGAAATTGCATTGGAATTAAATACAAAAGGCACAATGCCAACTTAAGTACAAGAAGTCTGACTCTTTCTACTGTGCAATGATTTCAACGATTCCAGTGACATTAGTTAAAGATCCGATGCTTCACTTCAGGGTTTTCTGTATCCTTTTGACCATCTTATTGGCGGCGCAATACAGAATTAATTAGAAAAGGCACAATGCCGACTTAAGTACAAGAAGACTGACTCTTCTTACTGTCTATGTTTTGAACCATTCCTGTGTCACTAGTTATAGATTCCGATGTTTCACTTCAGGGTTACTGTATCCCTAGGACCTCCTCATTGACGATGAAACTCAGAAAATTCATCGGAATTAAATACAAAAAGCACAATTCCGACTTAAGTACAACAAGACTGACTCATCTTACTGACTGTTTTGAACCATTCCTGTGACACTAGTTATAGATTCCGATGCTTCACTTCAGGTTCCCTGTATCCCTCTGACCTTCTTACTGACGATGAAACACAGAAATTGAATCGAAATTAAATACAAAAGGCACAATGCCGACTTAAGTACAAGAAGACTGACTCTTCTTACTGTCTATGATTTGAACCATTCCTGTGACACTAGTTATAGATTCCGATGCTTAACTTCAGGTTTACTGTATCCCTTGGACCTTCTTATTGTCGATGAAACACAGAAATTGCATCGGAATTAAATAGAAAAGGCACAATGCCGACTTAAGTACAAGAAGACTGACTCTTCTTACTGACTGTTTTGAACTATTCCTGTGACACTAGTTATAGATTCAGATGCTCCACTTCAGGTTTACTGTATCCCTTGTACCTTCTTGTTGCCGATGAAACACAGAAATTGCATCGGAATTAAATTCAAAAGCCACAATGCCGACATCAGTACAAGAAGATCGATCCTTCTTACTGACTGTGTTTTGAAACATTCCTATGACACTAGTTATAGATTCCGATGCCTCACTTCAGGTTTACTGTATCTCTCTGACCTTCGTATTGACGATGAAACACAGAAATTGCATCGGATATAAATACAAAAGGCACAATGCCGACTTAAGTACATGTTGACTGAATCTTCCTACTGTCTATGTTTGAACCATTCCTGTGACACTAGTTATAGATTCCGATGCTTCACTTCAGGTTTACTGTATCCCTTGGACCTTCTCATTGACGATGAAACTCAGAAAATGCATCTGATTGAAATACAAAAGGCACAATGCCGACTTAAGTACAAGAAGACTGACTCTTCTTACTGACTGTTTTGAACTATTCCTGTGACACTAGTTATAGATTCCGATGCTTCACTTCAGGTTTACTGTATCCCTCTGACCTTCTTATTGACGATGAAACACAGAAATTCCATCGGAATTAAATACAAAAGGCACAATGCCGACTTAAGTACAAGAAGACTGACTCTTCCTACTATCTATGTTTTGAACCATTCCTGTGACACTAGTTATAGATTCCTATGCTTCACGTCATGTTCACTGTATCCCTCTGACCTTCTTATTGACGATGAAACACAGAAATTGCATCGGAATTAAATAGAAAAGGCACAATACCGACTTAAGTACAAGAAGACTGACTCTTCCTACTATCTATGGTTTGAACCATTCCTGTGACACTAGTTATAGGATCCGAAGCTTCACCTCCGGTTCACTGTAACCCTCTGACCTTCTTATTGACGATGAAACACAGAATTTGCATCGGAATTAAATAGAAAATGCACAATGCCGTCTTAAGTACAAGCAGACTGGCTCTTCCTAGTGTCTATGTTTTGAACCACACCTGTGACGCTAGTTACACATTCCGACGCTTCACTTCAGGTTTACTGTATCCCTTATACCATGTTATAGAGGATGAAACACAGAAATTGCATCGGAATTAAATACAAAAGGCACAATGCCAACTTAAATACAAGAAGACTGACTCTTCTAACTGAATATGTGTTGAACCATTCCTGTGACACTAGTTAGAGATTCCGATGCTTCACTTCAGGTTTACTGTACCCCTTAGACCTTCTTATTGACGATGAAACACAGAAATTGCATCGGATTTAAATACAAAAGGCACAATGCCGACTTAAGTACAAGAAGACTGACTCTTCCTACTGTCTATGCTTTGAACCATTCCTGTAACACTAGTTATAGATTCCGATGCTTCACTTCAGGTTTACTGTATCCCATGGACCTTCTTATTGACGATGAAGCCCAGATATTGTATCGCAATTAAATAGAAAAGGCACAATGCCGACTTAAGTACAAGAAGACTGACTCTTCCTACTATCTATGTTTTGAACCATTCCTCTGACACTAGTCATAGATTCCGATGCTTCACATCAGGTTTACTGTATCCCTCTGACCTTCTTTTTGATGATGAAACACAGAAATTGCATCGGAATTAAATAGAAAAGGCACAATGCCGACTTAAGTACAGGAAAATTGACTCTTCCTACTGTCTATGTTTCGAACCATTCCTGTGACACTAGTTATAGATTCCGATGCTTCACTTCAGGTTTAATCAATCCCTAGGACCTTCTTATTGACGATGAAACACAGAAATTGCAACGGAAATAAATACAAAAGGCACAATGGCGAATTAAGTACAAGAAGTCTGACTCTTCTTACTGACTGCTTTGAACCATTCCTGTGACGCTAGCTATAGATTCCGATGCTGCACTTCAAGTTTACTGTATCCCTCTGACCTTCATATTGACGATGAAACACAGAAATTGCATCGGATATAAATACAAAAGGCACAATGCCGACGTAAGTTCAAGAAGACTGACTCTTCCTGTTGGCTATGAATGAACGATTCCTGTGACATTAGTAATGGATTCCGATGCTTCACTTCAGGTTTTGCTGTATCCTGTGGACCTTCTTATTGGCGACGAAACACAGAAATTGCATCGGAACTAAATAGAAAAGGCACAATGCCGACTTAGGTACAAGAGGACTGACTCTTCTTACTGTCTATGTTTTGAACCATTCCTGTGACACTAGTTATAGATTCCGATGCCTCACTTCAGGTTTACTGTATCGCTCTGACCTTCTTATTGACAATGAAACACAGAAATTGCATCGGAATTAAATACAAAAGGCACAATGCCGACTTAAGTACAAGAAGACCGACTCTTCTTACTGACCGTTTTGAACCATTCCTGTGACACTAGTAATAGATTTCGATGCTTCACTTCAGGTTTAATCTATCAGTAGGACCTTCTTATTGACGATGAAACACAGAAATTGCAACGGAAATAAATACAAAAGGCACAATTCCGAATTAAGTACAAGAACACTGACGCTTCCTACTGTCTATGTTTTTAACGATTCCTGTGACATTAGTTATAGATTCCGATCCTTCACTTCAGGTTTACTGTATCCTTTGGACCATCTTATTGGCGACGAAATACAGAAATTGCATCGGAATTAAATAGAAAAGGCACAATGCCGACTTAAGTACAAGAAGACTGACTCTTCTTACTGACTATGCTTTGAACCATTTCTGTGACACTAGTTATAGATTCCGACTCTTCACTTCAGGTTTACTGTATCCCATGGACCTTCTTATTGACGATGAAACCCAGAAATTGCATCGGAATTAAATAGAAAAGGCACAATGCCGACTTAAGTACAAGAAGACTGACTCTTCCTACTATCTATGTTTTGAACCATTCCTGTGACACTAGTCATAGATTCCGATGCTTCACATCAGGTTTACTGTGTCCCTCTGACCTTCTTTTTGATGATGAAACACAGAAATTGCATCGGAATTAAATAGAAAAGTCATAATGCCGACATGAGTACAGGAAAATTGACTCTTCCTACTGTCTATGTTTTGAACCATTCCTGTGTCACTAGTTATAGATTCCGATGCTTATCTTCATGTTTACTGTATCCCTCTGACCGTCTTTTTGACGATGAAACACAGAAATTGCATCGGAATTTAATAGAAAAGGCACAATGCTGCCTTAAGTACAAGAAGACTGACACTTCTTACTGTCTATGTTTTGAACCACTCCTGTGACACTAGTTATAGATTCCGATGCCTCACTTCAGGTTTACTGTTTCCCTTGGACCTTGTTATTGACAATGAAACACAGAAGTTGCATCGGAATTAAATACAAAATGCACAATGCCGACTTAGGTACAAGAAGTCTGGCTCTTCTTACTGACTGTTTTGAACCATTCATGTGACACTAGTTATAGATTCCGATGCTTCACTTCCGGTTTACTGTATCCCTCTGACCTTCGTACTGACGATGAAATACAGAAATTGCATCGGAATTAAATACAAGAGGCACAATGCCGACTTAAGTACAAGAAGACTGACTCTTCTTACTGACTATGTTTCGAACCATTCCTGTGACAATAGTTATAGATTCCGATGCTTCACTTCAGGTTTAATGTATCCCTAGGACCTTCTTATTGACGATGAAGCACAGAAATTGCAACGGAAATAAATACAAAAGGCACAATGCCGACTTAAGTACAGGAAAATTGACTCTTCCTACTGTCTATGTTTTGAACCATTCCTGTGTCACTAGTTATAGATTCCGATGCTTCACTTCTGGTTTACTGTAACCCTTCGACCTTCTCATTGACGATGAAACTCAGAAAATGCATCGGAATTAAATACAAAAGGCACAATGCCGACTTAAGTACAAGATGACTGACTCTTCTTACTGACTGCTTTGAACCATTCCTGTGACACTAGTTATAGATTCCGATGCTTCACTTCAGGTTTCCTGTATGCCTCTGACCTTCTTATTGACGATGAAACACAGAAATTGCATCGCAATTAAATCCAAAAATCACAATGCCAACTTAAGTACAAGAAGTCTGACTCATCTTACTGACTATGTTTTGAACCATTCCTGTGACACTAGCTATAGATTCCGATGCTGCACTTCAAGTTTACTGTATCCCTCTGACCTTCATATTGACGATGAAACACAGAAATTGCATCGGATATAAATACAAAAGGCACAATGCCGACTTAAGTACATATAGACTGAATCTTCCTACTGTCTATGTTTAAACCACTCCTGCGACACTAGGTATAGATTCCGATGCTTCATTTCAGTTTTACTGTATCCCTTGGACCTTCGTATTGACGATGAAACACAGATAGTGTATCGGAATTAAATACAAATCTCACAATGCCAACTTAAGTACAAGAAAACTGACTCTTCCTACTGTCTATGTTTTGAATTATTCCTGTGACACTAGTTATAGATTCCGATGCTTCACTTCAGGATTACAGTATCCCTCTGACCTTCTTTTTGACGACGAAACACAGAAATTGCATCGGAAATAATAGAAAAACACAATGCCGACTTAAGTACAAGAAGACTGACTCATCTTAGTGACTATAACTTGATAAATTCCTGTGACACTAGTTATAGATTCCGATGCTTCTCTTCAGGTTTACTGTATCCCTTGGACGTTCTTATTGACGATGAAACACAGAAATTGCATCGGAATTAAATACAAAAGGCACAATGCTGACTTAAGTACAAGAAGACTGACTCTTCTTACTGACTATGTTTTGAACCATTCCTGTGACACTAGTTGTAGACTCCGATGCTTCACTTCAGGTTTACTGTATCCCTATTTCCTTCTTATTGACGATGAAACACAGAAATTGCATCGGAACTAAATACAAAAGGCACAATGCCGACGTAAGTAAAAGAAGACTGACTCTTCCTGCTGGCTATGAATCAACGATTCCTGTGACATTAGTTATGGATTCCGATGATTCACTTCAGGCTTTGCTGTATCCTTTGGACCTTCTTATTGGCGACGAAACACAGAAATTACATCGGAACTAAATAGAAAAGGCACAATGCCGACTTAAATACAAGAGGACTGACTCTTCTTACTGTCTATGTTTTGAACCATTCCTGTGACACTAGTTATAGATTCCGATGTTTCACTTCACGTTTACTGTATCCCTTGGACCTTCTTATAGACGATGAAACACAGAAATTGCATCGGAATTAAATACAAAAGGCACAATGCCGACTGAAGTACAAGAAGACCGACTCTTCTTACTGACTGTTTTGAACCATTCCTGTGACACTAGTTATAGATTCCGATGCTTCACTTCAGGTTTAATCTATCAGTAGGACCTTCTTATTGACGATGAAACACAGAAATTGCAACGGAAATAAATACAAAAGGCACAATGCCGAATTAAGTACAAGAAGACTGACTCTTCCTACTGTCTATGTTTTTAACGATTCCTGTGACATTAGTTATTGATTCCGATCCTTCACTTCAGGTTTACTGTATCCTTTGGACCATCTTATTTGCGACGAAATACAGAAATTGCATCGGAATTAAATAGAAAAGGCACAATGCCGACTTAAGTACAAGAAGACCGACTCTTCTTACTGACTGTTTTGAACCATTCCTGTGACACTAGTTATAGATTCCGATGCTTCACTTCAGGTTTAATCTATCAGTAGGACCTTCTTATTGACGATGAAACACAGAAATTGCAACGGAAATAAATACAAAAGGCACAATTCCGAATTAAGTACAAGAACACTGACGCTTCCTACTGTCTATGTTTTTAACGATTCCTGTGACATTAGTTATAGATTCCGATCCTTCACTTCAGGTTTACTGTATCCTTTGGACCATCTTATTGGCGACGAAATACAGAAATTGCATCGGAAATAAATACAAAATGCACAATGCCTACTTACGTACAAGAAGACTGACTCTTCTTACTGACTGTTTTGAACCATTCATGTGACACTAGTTATAGATTCCGATGCTTCACTTCAGGTTTACTGTATCCTTTGGACTATCTTATTGACGACGCAATACAGAAATTGCATCGGAATTAATTAGAAAAGGCAAAATGCCGACTTAAGTACAAGAAGACTGTCTCTTCTTACTCTCTATGTTTTGAACCATTCCTGTGTCACTAGTTATAGATTCCGATGCTTCACTTCAGGTTTACTGTAACCCTTGGACCTTCTCATTGACGATGAAACTCAGAAAATGCATCGGAATTAAGTACAAAAGGCACAATGCCGACTTAAGTACAAGATGACTGACTCTTCTTAGTGACTGCTTTGAACCATTCCTGTGACACTAGTTATAGATTCCGATGCTTCACTTCAGGTTTCCTGTATGCCTCTGACCTTCTTATTGACGATGAAACACAGACATTGCATCGAAATTAAATCCAAAAGGCACAATGCCAACTTAAGTACAAGAAGTCTGACTGTTCTTACTGACTATGTTTTGAACCATTCCTGTGACACTAGCTATAGAATCCGATGCTGCACTTCAAGTTTACTGTATCCCTCTGACCTTCATATTGACGATTAAACACAGAAATTGCATCGGATATAAATACAAAAGGCACAATGCCGACTTAAGTACATATAGACTGAATCTTCCTACTGTCTATGTTTGAACCACTCCTGCGACAGTAGGTATAGATTCCGATGCTTCATTTCAGTTTTACTGTATCCCTTGCACCTTCGTATTGACGATGAAACACAGATAGTGTATCGGAATTAAATACAAATGGCACAATGCTAACTTAAGTACAAGAAAACTGACTCTTCCTACTGTCTATGGTTTGGACCATTCCTGTGACACTAGTTATAGATTCCGATGCTTCACTTCAGGTTTACAGTATCCCTCTGACCTTCTTTTTGACGACGAAACACAGAAATTGCATCGGAAACAATAGAAAAGCACAATGCCGACTTAAGTACAAGAAGACTGACTCTTCTTAGTGACTATACCGTGATAAATTCCTGTGACACTAGTTATAGATTCCGATGCTTCTCTTCAGGTTTTGCTGTATCCTTTGGACCTTCTTATTGGCGACGAAACACAGAAATTGCATCGGAACTAAACAGAAAAAGCACAATGCCGACTTAAGTACAAGAGGACTGACTCTTCTTACTGTCTATGCTTTGGACCATTCCTGTGACACTAGTTACAGATTCCGATGCTTCACTTCACGTTTACTGTATCCCTCTGACCTATTTATTGACGATGAAACACAGAAATTCCATCGGAATTAAATACAAAAGGCGCAATGCCGACTTAAGTACAAGAAGACTGACTCTTCCTACTATCTATGTTTTGAACCATTCCTGTGACACTAGTTATAGATTCCGATGCTTCACCTCATGTTCACTGTATCCCTCTGATCTTCTTATTGACGATGAAACACAGAAATTGCATCGGAATTAAATAGAAAAGGCACAATACCGACTTAAGTACAAGAAGACTGACTCTTCCTACTATCTATGATTTGAACCATTTTTGCGACACTAGTGATAGAATCCGATGCTTCACTCAGGTTCACTGTAACCCTCTGACCTTCTTATTGACGATGAAACACAAAAATAGCATCGGAATTAAATAGAAAATGCACAATGCCGTCTTAAGTACAAGCAGACTGACTCTTCTTAGTGTGTATGTTTTGAACCACACCTGTGACGCTAGTTACTCATTCCGACGCTTCACTTCAGGTTTACTGTATCCCGTATACCTTGTTATTGAGGATGAAACACAGAAATTGCATCGGAATTAAATACAAAAGGCACAATGCCAACTTAAGTACAAGAAGACGGACTCTTCTTACTGAATATGTGTTGAACCATTCCTGTGACTCTAGTTACACATTCCGATGCTTCACTTCAGGTTTACTGTATCCCTTAGACATTCTTATTGACGATGAAACACAGAAATTGCATCGGATTTAAACAGAAAAGACACAATGCCGACTTAAGTACAAGAAGACTGACTCTTCCGACTGTCTATGCTTTGAACCATTCCTGTAACACTAGTTATAGATTCCGATGCTTCACTTCAGGTTTACTGTATCCCATGGACCTTCTTATTGACGATGAAACCCAGAAATTGCATCGGAATTAAATAGAAAAGGCACAATGCCGACTTAAGTACAAGAGGACTGACTCTTCCTACTATCTATGTTTTGAACCATTCCTGTGACACTTGTCATAGATTCCGATGCTTCACATCAGGTTTACTGTATCCCTCTGACCTTCTTTTTGATGATGAAACACAGAAATTGCATCGGAATTAAATAGAAAAGGCACAATGCCGACTTAAGTACAGGAAAATTGACTCTTCCTACTGTCTATGCTTTGAACCATTCCTGTGATACTAGTTATAGATTCCGATGCTTATCTTCATGTTTAATGTATCCCTCTGACCTTCTTTTTGACGATGAAACACAGAAATTGCATCGGAATTAAATCCAAAAGTCACAATGCCAACTTAAGTACAAGAAGACTGACTCTTCTTACTGACTATGTTTTGAACCATTCCTGTGACACTAGTTATAGATTCCGATGCTGCACTTCAAGTTTACTGTATCCCTCTGACCTTCATATTGACGATGAAACACAGAAATTGCATCGGATATAAATACAAAAGGCACAATGCCGACTTAAGTACATATAGACTGAATCTTCCTACTGTCTATGTTTGAACCACTCCTGCGACACTAGGTATAGATTCCGATGATTCATTTCAGTTTTACTGTATCCCTTGGACCTTCTTATTGACGATGAAACACAGATAGTGTATCGGAATTAAATACAAATGGCACAATGCCAACTTAAGTACAAGAAAACTGACTCTTCCTACTGTCTATGTTTTGAACCATTCCTGTGACACTAGTTATAGATTCCGATGTTTCACTTCAGGTTTACAGTACCCCTCTGACCTTCTTTTTGACGATGAAACACAGAAATTGCATCGGAAATAATAGAAAAGCACAATGCCGACTTAAGTACAAGAAGACTGACTCTTCTTAGTGACTATACCTTGATAAATTCCTGTGACACTAGTTATAGATTCCGATGCTTCTCTTCAGGTCTACTGTATCCCTTGGACGTTCTTATTGACGATGAAACACAGAAATGGCATCGGAATTAAATACAAAAGGCACAATGCTGACTTAAGTACAAGAAGACTGACTCTTCTTACTGACTATGTTTTGAACCATTCCTGTGACACTAGTTGTAGACTCCGATGCTTCACTTCAGGGTTACTGTATCACTAGGTCCTTCTTATTGACGATGAAACACAGAAATTGCATAGGAACTAAATACAAAAGGCACAATGCCGACGTAAGTACAAGAAGACTGACTCTTCCTGCTGGCTATGAATGAACGATTCCTGTGACATTAGTTATGGATTCCGATGCTTCACTTCAGGTTTTGCTGTATCCTTTGGACCTTCTTATTGGCGACGAAACACAGAAATTGCATCGGAACTAAATAGAAAAGGCACAATGCCGACTTAAGTACAAGAGGACTGACTCTTCTTACTGTCTATGTTTTGAACCATTCCTGTGACACTAGTTATAGATTCCGATGCTTCACTTCAGGTTTACTGTATCCTTTGGACCTTCTTATTGACGATGAAACACAGAAATTGCATTGGAATTAAATACAAATGGCACAATGCCGACTTAAGTACAAGAAGGCCGACTCTTCTTACTGACTGCTTTGAACCATTCCTGTGACACTAGTTATAGATTCCGATGCTTCACTTCAGGTTTAATCTATCAGTAGGACCTTCTTATTGACGATGAAACACAGAAATTTTAACGGAAATAAATACAAAAGGCACAATGCCGAATTAAGTACAAGAAGACTGACTCTTCCTACTGTCTATGATTTTAACGATTCCTGTGACATTAGTTATAGATTCCGATCCTTCACTTCAGGTTTACTGTATCCTTTGGACCATCTTATTGGCGACGAAATACAGAAAATGCATCGGAATTAAATAGAAAAGGCACAATGCCGACTTAAGTACAAGAAGACTGACTCTTCTTACTGACTGTTTTGAACCATTCCTGTGACACTAGTTATAGATTCCGATGCTTCACTTCAGGTTTACTGCATCCCTCTGACCTTCTTATTGACGATAAAACACAGAAATTGCATCGGAATTAAATAGAAAAGGCACAATGCCGACCTAAGTACAAGAAGACTGACTCTTCTTACTGTCTATGTTTTGAACCATTCCTGTGACACTAGTTATAGATTCCGATGCCTCACTTCAGGTTTACTGTATCCCTCTGACCTTCTTATTGACGATGAAACACAGAAATTGCATCGGAATTAAATAGAAAAGGCACAATGCCGACCTAAGTACAAGAAGACTGACTCTTCTTACTGTCTATGCTTTGAACCATTCCTGTAACACTAGTTATAGATTCCGATGCTTCACTTCAGGTTTACTGTATCCCATGGACCTTCTTATTGACGATGAAACCCAGAAATTGCATCGGAATTAAATAGAAAAGCACAATGCTGCCTTAAGTACAAGAAGACTGCCACTTCTTACTGTCTATGCTTTGAACCACTCCTGTGACACTAGTTATAGATTCCGATGCTTCACTTCCGGTTTACTGTATCCCTCTGACCTTCGTACTGACGATGAAACTCAGAAAATGCATCGGAATTAAATACAAAAGGCACAATGCCGACTTAAGTACAAGAAGACTGACTCTTCTTACTGACTGCTTTGAACCATTCCTGTGACATTAGTTATAGATTCCGATGCTTCACTTCAGGTCCCCTGTATGCCTCTGACCTTCTTATTGACGATGAAACACAGAAATTGCATCGGAATTAAATCCAAAAGTCACAATGCCAACTTAAGTACAAGAAGACTGACTCTTCTTACTGACTATGTTTCGAACCATTCCTGTGACACTAGTTATAGATTCCGGTGCTGCACTTCAAGTTTACTGTATCCCTCTGACCTTCATATTGACGATGAAACACAGAAATTGCATCGGATATAAATACAAAAGGCACAATGCCGACTTAAGTACATATAGACTGAATCTTCCTACTGTCTATGTTTGAACCACTCCTGCGACACTAGGTATAGATTCCGATGATTCATTTCAGTTTTACTGTATCCCTTGGACCTTCTTATTGACGATGAAACACAGATAGTGTATCGGAATTAAATACAAATGGCACAATGCCAACTTAAGTACAAGAAAACTGACTCTTCCTACTGTCTATGTTTTGAACCATTCCTGTGACACTAGTTATAGATTCCGATGTTTCACTTCAGGTTTACAGTACCCCTCTGACCTTCTTTTTGACGACGAAACACAGAAATTGCATCGGAAATAATAGAAAAGCACAATGCCGACTTAAGTACAAGAAGACTGACTCTTCTTGGTGACTATACCTTGATAAATTCCTGTGACACTAGTTATAGATTCCGATGCTTCTCTTCAGGTTTACTGTATCCCTTGGACGTTCTTATTGACGATGAAACACAGAAATGGCATCGGAATTAAATACAAAAGGCACAATGCTGACTTAAGTACAAGAAGACTGACTCTTCTTACTGACTATGTTTTGAACCATTCCTGTGACACTAGTTGTAGACTCCGATGCTTCACTTCAGGGTTACTGTATCACTAGGTCCTTCTTATTGACGATGAAACACAGAAATTGCATAGGAACTAAATACAAAAGGCACAATGCCGACGTAAGTACAAGAAGACTGACTCTTCCTGCTGGCTATGAATGAACGATTCCTGTGACATTAGTTATGGATTCCGATGCTTCACTTCAGGTTTTGCTGTATCCTTTGGACATTCTTATTGGCGACGAAACACAGAAATTGCATCGGAACTAAATAGAAAAGGCACAATGCCGACTTAAGTACAAGAGGACTGACTCTTCTTACTGTCTATGTTTTGAACCATTCCTGTGACACTAGTTATAGATTCCGATGTTTCACTTCAGGTTTACTGTATCCTTTGGACCTTCTTATTGACGATGAAACACAGAAATTGCATCGGAATTAAATACAAATGGCACAATGCCGACTTAAGTACAAGAAGACCGACTCTTCTTACTGACTGTTTTGAACCATTCCTGTGACACTAGTTATAGATTCCGATGCTTCACTTCAGGTTTAATCTATCAGTAGGACCTTCTTATTGACGATGAAACACAGAAATTTTAACGGAAATAAATACAAAAGGCACAATGCCGAATTAAGTACAAGAAGACTGACTCTTCCTACTGTCTATGATTTTAACGATTCCTGTGACATTAGTTATAGATTCCGATCCTTCACTTCAGGTTTACTGTATCCTTTGGACCATCTTATTGGCGACGAAATACAGAAAATGCATCGGAATTAAATAGAAAAGGCACAATGCCGACTTAAGTACAAGAAGACTGACTCTTCTTACTGACTGTTTTGAACCGTTCCTGTGACACTAGTTATAGATTCCGATGCTTCACTTCAGGTTTACTGCATCCCTCTGACCTTCTTATTGACGATAAAACACAGAAATTGCATCGGAATTAAATAGAAAAGGCACAATGCCGACCTAAGTACAAGAAGACTGACTCTTCCTACTGTCTATGTTTTGAACCATTCCTGTGACACTAGTTATAGATTCCGATGCCTCACTTCAGGTTTACTGTATCCCTCTGACCTTCTTATTGACGATGAAACAGAGAAATTGCATCGGAATTAAATGAAAAGGCACAATGCCTACTTTAGTACAAGAAGACTGACTCTTCCTACTGTCTATGTTTTGAACCATTCCTGTGACACTAGTTATAGATTCCGATGCTTCACTTCAGGTTTCACCCTGTTCCTCTGACCTTCTTATTGACGATGAAACACAGAAATAGCATTGGAATTAATTAGAAAATGCACAATGCCGTCTTAAGTACAAGCAGACTACCTCTTCTTAGTGTCTATGTTTTGAACCACTCCTGTGAGGCTAGTTACACATTCTGATGCTTCACTTCAGGTTTACTGTATCCCTTATACCCTGTTATTGACGATGAAACACAGAAATTGCATCGGAATTAAATACAAAAGGCACAATGCCAACTTAAGTACAAGAAGACTGACTCTTCTTACTGTCAATGTTTTGAACCATTCCTGTGACACTAGTTATAGATTCAGATGCTACACTTCATGTTCACTGTATCCCTTGGACCTTCTTGTTGACGATGAAACACAGAAATTGCATCGGAATTAGATCCAAACGGCACAATGCAGACTTAAGTACAAGAAGACCGACTCTTCTTACAGACTATGTTTTGAACCATTCCTGTGACACTGGTTGTAGATTCCGATGCTTCACTTCAGGTTTACTGTATCCCTCTGACCTTCTTATTGACGATGAAACACTGAAATTGCATCGGATATAAATACAAAAGGCACATTGCCGACTTAAGTACATGTAGACTGAATCTTCCTACTGTCTATGTTGTAACCATTCCTATGATATTAGTTACAGATTCCGATGCTTCATTTCAGCTTTAGTGTATCCCTCGGACCTACTTATTGACGATGAAACACTGATAGTGCATCGGAATTAAATACAGAAGGCACAATGCCAACTTAAGTACAAGAAGACTGACTCTTCCTACTGTCTATGTTTTGAAATATTCCTGTGACACTAGTTATAGATTCGGATGCTTCACTTCAGGTTTACTGTATCCCTTGGAGCTTCTTAATGACGATGAAACACAGAAATTGCATCGGAATTAAATCCAAAAGGCCCAATGCCGACTTAAGTACAAGATGACTGACTCTTCTTACTGTCAATGCTTTGAATCATTCAAGTGACACTAGTTATAGATTCAGATGCTCCACTTCAGGTTTACTGTATCCCTTGTACCTTCTTGTTGGCGATGAAACACAGAAATTGCATCGGAATTAAATCCAAAAGGCACAATGCCGACTTAAGTACAAGAAGATCGACCCTTCTTACTGACTGTGTTTGGAACCATTCCTGTGACACTAGTTATAGATTCCGATGCTTCACTTCAGGTTTACTGTATCTCTCTGACCTTCTTATTGACGATGATACACAGAAATTGCATCGGATACAAATACAAAAGGCACAATGCCGACTTAAGTACATGTAGACTGTATCTTCCTACTGTCTATGTTTGAACCATTCCTGTGACATTAGTTATAGTTTCCGATGCTTCATTTCAGTTTTACTGTATCCCTTGGACCTTCTTATTGACGATGAAACACAGAAATTCCATCGGAATTAAATACAAAAGGCGCAATGCCGACTTAAGTACAAGAAGACTGACTCTTCCTACTATCTATGTTTTGAACCATTCCTGTGACACTAGTTATAGATTCCGATGCTTCACCTCATGTTCACTGTATCCCTCTGATCTTCTTATTGACGATGAATCACAGAAATTGCATCGCAATTAAATAGAAAAGGCGCAATACCGACTTATGTACAAGAAGACTGACTCTTCCTACTATCTATGATTTGAACCATTCCTGCGACACTAGTTATAGAATCCGATGCTTCACCTCAGGTTCACTGTAACCCTCTGACCTTCTTATTGACGATGAAACACAGAAATTGCATCGGAATTAAATAGAAAATGCACAATGCCGTCTTAAGTACAAGCAGACTGACTCTTCTTAGTGTCTATGTTTTGAACCACACATGTGACGCTAGTTACACATTCCGACGCTTCACTTCAGGTTTACTGTATCCCTTATACCTTGTTATTGAGGATGAAACACAGAAATTGCATCGGAATTAAATACAAAAGGCACAATGCCAACTTAAGTACAAGAAGACTGACTCTTCTTACTGAATATGTGTTGAACCATTCCTGTGACACTAGTTAGAGATTCCGATGCTTCACTTCAGGTTTACTGTATCCCTTAGACCTTCTTATTGACGATGAAACACAGAAATTGCATCGGATTTAAATACAAAAGGCACAATGCCGACTTAAGTACAAGAAGACTGACTCTTCCTACTGTCTATGTTTTGAACCATTCCTGTAACACTAGTTATAGATTCCGATGCTTCACTTCAGGTTTACTGTATCCCATGGACCTTCTTATTGACGATGAAACCCAGAAATTGCATCGGAATTAAATAGAAAAGGCACAATGCCGACCTAAGTACAAGAAGACTGACTCTTTCTACTATCTATGTTTTGAACCATTCCTGTGACACTAGTCATAGATTCCGATGCTTCACATCAGGTTCACTGTATCCCTCTGACCTTCTTTTTGATGATGAAACACAGAAATTGCATCGGAATTAAATAGAAAAGGCACAATGCCGACTTAAGTACAGGAAAATTGACTCTTCCTACTGTCTATGTTTTGAACCATTCCCGTGATACTAGTTATAGATTCCGATGCTTATCTTCATGTTTACTGTATCCCTCTGACCTTCTTTTTGACGATGAAACACAGAAATTGCATCGGAATTTAATAGAAAAGCATAATGCTGCCTTAAGTACAAGAAGACTGACACTTCTTACTGTCTATGCTTTGAACCACTCCTGTGACACTAGTTATAGATTACGATGCTTCACTACCGGTTTACTGTATCCCTCTGACCTTCGTACTGACGATGAAACTCAGAAAATGCATCGGAATTAAATACAAAAGGCACAATGTCGACTTAAGTACAAGAAGACTGACTCTTCTTACTGACTGCTTTGAACCATTCCTGTGACACTAGTTATAGATTCCAATGCTTCACTTCAGGTCTCCTGTATGCCTCTGACCTTCTTATTGACGATGAAACACAGAAATTGCATCGGAATTAAATCCAAAAGTCACAATGTCAACTTAAGTACAAGAAGACTGACTCTTCTTACTGACTATGTTTTGAACCATTCCTGTGACACTAGTTATAGATTCCGATGCTGCACTTCAAGTTTACTGTATCCCTCTGACCTTCATATTGACGATGAAACACAGAAATTGCATCGGATATAAATACAAAAGGCACAATGCCGACTTAAGTACATATAGACGGAATCTTCCTACTGTCTATGTTTGAAACACTCCTGCGACACTAGGTATAGATTCCGATGCATCATTTCAGTTTTACTGTATCCCTTGGACCTTCTTATTGACGATGAAACACAGATAGTGTATCGGAATTAAATACAAATGGCACAATGCCAACTTAAGTACAAGAAAACTGACTCTTCCTACTGTCTATGTTTTGAACCATTCCTGTGACACTAGTTATAGATTCCGATGCTTCACTTCAGGTTTACAGTATCCCTCTGACCTTCTTTTTGACGACGAAACACAGAAATTGCATCGGAAATAATAGAAAAGCACAATGCCGACTTAAGTACAAGAAGACTGACTCTTCCTACTGTCTATGTTTTGAACCATTCCTGTGACACTAGTTATAGATTCCGATGCTTCTCTTCAGGTTTACTGTATCCTTTGGACCTTGTTATTGACGATGAAACACAGAAATTGCATCGGAATTAAATACAAAAGGCACAATGCCGACTTAAGTACAAGAAGACCGACTCTTCTTACTGACTGTTTTGAACCATTCCTGTGACACTAGTTATAGATTCCGATGCTTCACTTCAGGTTTAATCTATCAGTAGGACCTTCTTATTGACGATGAAACACAGAAATTTTAACGGAAATAAATACAAAAGGCACAATGCCGAATTAAGTACAAGAAGACTGACTCTTCCTACTGTCTATGATTTTAACGATTCCTGTGACATTAGTTATATATTCCGATCCTTCACTTCAGGTTTACTGTATCATTTGGACCATCTTATTGGCGACGAAATACAGAAAATGCATCGGAATTAAATAGAAAAGGCACAATGCCGACTTAAGTACAAGAAGACTGACTCTTCTTACTCACTGTTTTGAACCATTCCTGTGACACTAGTTATAGATTCCGATGCTTCACTTCAGGTTTACTGCATCCCTCTGACCTTCTTATTGACGATGAAACACAGAAATTGCATCGGAATTAAATAGAAAAGGCACAATGCCGACCTAAGTACAAGAAGACTGTCTCTTCTTACTGTCTATGTTTTGAACCATTCCTGTGACACTAGTTATAGATTCCGATGCCTGACTTCAGGTTTACTGTATCCCTCTGATCTTCTTATTGACGATGAAACACAGAAATTGCATCGGAATTAATTAGAAAATGCACAATGCCGTCTTAAGTACAAGCAGACTACCTCTTCTTAGTGTCTATGTTTTGAACCACTCCTGTGAGGCTAGTTACACATTCTGATGCTTCACTTCAGGTTTACTGTATCCCTTATACCTTGTTATTGACGATGAAACACAGAAATTGCATCGGAATTAATTACAAAAGGCACAATGCCGACTTAAGTACAAGAAGACCGACTCTTCTTACAGACTATATTTTGAACCATTCCTGTGACACTAGTTATAGATTCCGATGCTTCACTTCAGGTTTACTGTATCCCTCTGACATTCTTATTGACGATGTAACACAGAAATTGCATCGGATATAAATACAAAAGTCACATTGCCGACTTAAGTACATGTAGACTGAATCTTCCTACTGTCTATGTTGTAACCATTCCTGTGATATTAGTTACAGATTCCGATGCTTCATTTCAGCTTTACTGTATCCCTTGGACCTACTTATTGACGATGAAACACTGATAGTGCATCGGAATTAAATATAAAAGGCACAATGCCAACTTAAGTACAAGAAGACTGACTCTTCCTACTGTCAATGTTTTGAAATATTCCTGTGACACTAGTTATAGATTCGGATGCTTCACTTCAGGTTTACTGTATCCCATTATAAAATAAATAAAATTAAAATAAAATAAAATAAAATATTAATTATTTTTATCTGTCTGATTGGCTCTCCTATGAGTCGTCAGGTTTTGATTATTCGGTATCAGACGCTTGACAATGGCTTTTTCGTAAAGGCAATGTTACTCGTAGTTGACCGTGAAATAAAACTGAAATAATCGGACTTCGTAATTAAATCGTTTCCAAAGACTGCTGCGGTAGGTGCGGACTCATAATCTAAATCTCAATATTACAATAATTTGCCAGCCATGCCAAAACGTCGTACAGAGGTGATTGTCTACTAAACAAAAAATTACACAGTTAGTTAAATCAGATATATTCAATGAATAAGCCTACAGTTCATAATCCTACTTACTTTTATAAATATAAATTCTTTACAGAATCGAGTGCCTAGTATGGTTGCAACTCGCAGTAATTTTCTATATCATGAAATATGGCGGTGTGCCAGACAATAAACTAAAATACGTGCTTCTCGCACCACTTCAACGAGAGCTCTCCTTTTTTAATCAAACATACGAGTAACGTAATTCTGTTTTTGTTTTATCAGCGACACAGCGCTGCAGTTCTGTGCCATAGGCTTTATTTATTTGTCACTGATTATTTATTTAATTAATATCTCGCGTTTCCGAGGAAACTCACGCTCGGCATGCAAATGTGCCTTTATATTGCCCCCTGAATTGCGAGGCGAAAGGACACACCTGCAGGCGAGCAATTCACCTAAAGGCACAAGAAAATCTAAGTTATCTACAACTATTTACATGACTTACATTATACTGTATATTATACACAAAATTTGAATGACGCGCGTGCGCCGAAAAAGTTCTTATGTTGGCAAAACAGAGTGCGCGCATGCGCAGAAGCGTCTGTGTAACTACGGCACTGCCGTTATTTCGTAAATTTAGATCACGCGGCACAGTATTGCAGTTCATATTGTTCGTGTACGCGCGCATTTCTTAGTCGTTGCACAAAGAAAATATTCCACCAAGATTACATATGAAGACTACATTCTATGACAGGTAACTTAGTTTTAAAATTACAATACTTGTTATAATACAATACAACTTTAGATTGTTGAATGTTCTTAGTTACATAGCATTGCAATGAAATGCTTCAAAGAAAATTGTCCGTATTTTTCAGGTGCGTTGACCTATACACATGGTGTCGTTATCACAGTTCATATTCATCTGCTGCACAATAATTTTTTACAGGTTAGTATCGTCGTGGTAAAGTTTTTTTTTGATCACAGTAACATCGTTGTATAACAACGTGATTGATACATAAGCATGTCCATTTCCTATTTCCATTATAGTCGTTGTGATGCAGTTCGTTGTGACAAAAAGCATTGTTTATTACAGATCAGACGTGACCCGTCGAGTAATTAGTCCATATGCAGTTCGTTTTCGATATTCCGTGGAAGCTTGGTTGCAGAACCTCGGACGGCACATAGCTGGCGTCGATCCTTGGACAGTCCAGGTAAGCGTGTCCGTCACATTTCGAGAACATTTCATTCCCTGAAGTTCCAACCAAAATTCTTCCACCCGTCGTGTTGTTTTCTGGACAGGCACTTCGTGTCCATTTAATCCAGTTAACATCTTGAAGTTGGGTACTGTAGTAATGTCGCTAGACGATGCACGAATTATGCACTTCACATATTCAGTTTTTTTTTAAATATAGCTCACCTAAATGTTCGTGGTTACTCATCGAAGAAATCGTTCATCGCGTTAACAAAGGTACGATGCATCATGAATGTCATTAACAGTTTCTTTCACATAGGTTTCTGCGTAGTTGCAGACTTAGTAATGTACGTTAATGTCCGTGAATAGTGGTTCACTACGCAATTTTTTTTTTTTTTTTTTTAAAAAAGTTTTTCACATTTTGGCACTCGTTATCGTTCAAATTTTCACACAGTAACAGTTACATTATACATCAGTTTAAAAAAAAAACATAAGTAATAATACATACACACGTCACATATTTTCTTAGCATAAACATAATACAGTTGCACATAAACATGTTTACATCATCATTACATAGCTATAGGTTATTACATTGTGTCATATTTGATTACATGAATTGCAGATATTTACATCCTCTTTAGCGGTTTTGCTGGGATATTATCGATGTTTTTTGTGATGTCATCTGAAATTAAGATAGGTTAGACACAACATTCATTACATCAGTAGGCAAGACCAGGCGTTTTCACTACTCAATAAATATTCAAAATAGTAAGAGAGAGAAAATGTTCGATTCCTCGCGTTTTGTGCGTGTGTGTAGTGTGCCTGTGTGGCCTTGACTACTGGTAGATGCTTTTCTTGCTGAGAGATGTGCGTCTAATCTATTTCTCGAAGTAAAAGATCGCTTCACAGATGACGTCTGTCGGTTCGTCAGGTGTCATAGCAAGTCAGTGGTACCTACAGTCACAAATATTCCGTGAAACATTTATATATCATTCACTGCTACGTAATCATAAATTTTACTTTAATATTCAGTCTTCTCGGTGGAACCGCGGCGTTGAAAGAAAAGTTCTTCTGTCTTCAACTGCGACTCTGGAACGCTGAAATGAAAATTTCTATACTACTTATTATCTGTGTTGTAGCAACAGAGTTTTTCGAGTTGCTTAGCAATATTTTGATGGGTATGACTTTTACATTATTCAGCATGAAATGCTCTAAGATCTCGGTGTGCGTATAGCCCAATAATTTTGTTAGTTCTACGATGTTGTAACAGATACGCACCAGGGTGCGGTATGTTAACAATTATATAAGGTCCTTCATATAGCAGACGCCACTTAGCGTTGCGTCGTTTGAGTGCAACAGATTTATGATGAGTACGAAGTAGTACAAGCATTCCTACCTCGAATTTTTGTTTTCTTTTTATTATGTTTCTGTGATGTTTGTTTCGTATCTGTGCGTGATGTGTCAGCGTAGTCAATACTTCTTTTATTTTCTGTTCAGGTGTGATTTCCTTGTCTGACAACTTAGGTAATGGTTCTATCCACTGATCGTTCTGTTTGCAAGGTCTCTGCCCCCGCCGCGTCATTAGACGTGACGTCATGTATTAACATGGGCTCTGACTGAGACTTTGAAATTTTTGTGGTGGACGGCCTATTGTCAAAATTTCCGTTGACACTTGCGTCAATATTTGATGTATCGTCACTACCGGTTGCTGTCGTAAAGTCATTTTCTAACATTTGTCTCTCGTCCGAGTCGGATTGCGTCTGAATAGTACGTCTTTGCTGTTCCATTTTTGCGTATTGTTTTCTAGTTATTACCATGCCACACGTGCTATATATTTCAAGAAATTAATGTTTGACACTGGTTTTAAAATAAAATGCAGTTGAGCATGAATCGGTCGTAGCAACAATGGCTGTCTGTTAATTTAAAAATATAAACTGAATTTGAGATTATTGGTAATGGCTGCTGGCCATGTTACATGATATCGTACAGAAGTCGGCCATATTGTACACTCGTGTATTGGTATTGTTGCATACGTTATTGTTTAAGGAAAAATACTGAGAATGGAATTTATCACTGAAACTGTTATGCGGAAAAGAAACACTACAGAATTTTACTGAAAAGCTAATACACTGAATTATACGTCTGGTCAAGCCTGCTAATGCAAAGATGCTGCGTCTTACCTTATTTTGCTGGAAGCTTCTTTGCGTCTTCCCGCAAAATTTTATAATTAGCAAATATCTTCTGATTTTTTTTTATTTCTCATATAGTCAAGTCCAGGACCAGAAGGTTGATTTTTCACATGAAACAAAGAGAACAATGTAACAAATGACAAAATAACAAGTCCGACACGCAGTCGCCAATATAAAATAAATAAAATTAAAATAAAATAAAATAAAATATTAATTATTTTTATCTGTCTGATTGGCTCTCCTATGAGTCGTCAGGTTTTGATTATTCGGTATCAGACGCTTGACAATGGCTTTTTCGTAAAGGCAATGTTACTCGTAGTTGACCGTGAAATAAAACTGAAATAATCGGACTTCGTAATTAAATCGTTTCCAAAGACTGCTGCGGTAGGTGCGGACTCATAATCTAAATCTCAATATTACAATAATTTGCCAGCCATGCCAAAACGTCGTACAGAGGTGATTGTCTACTAAACAAAAAATTACACAGTTAGTTAAATCAGATATATTCAATGAATAAGCCTACAGTTCATAATCCTACTTACTTTTATAAATATAAATTCTTTACAGAATCGAGTGCCTAGTATGGTTGCAACTCGCAGTAATTTTCTATATCATGAAATATGGCGGTGTGCCAGACAATAAACTAAAATACGTGCTTCTCGCACCACTTCAACGAGAGCTCTCCTTTTTTAATCAAACATACGAGTAACGTAATTCTGTTTTTGTTTTATCAGCGACACAGCGCTGCAGTTCTGTGCCATAGGCTTTATTTATTTGTCACTGATTATTTATTTAATTAATATCTCGCGTTTCCGAGGAAACTCACGCTCGGCATGCAAATGTGCCTTTATACCATGGAGCTTCTTATTGACGATGAAACACAGAAATTGCATCGGAATTAAATACAAAATGCACAATGCCAACTTAAGTACAAGAAGACTGACTCTTCGTACTGACTATGTGTTGAACCATTCCTGTGACACTAGTTAGCGATTCCGATGCTTCACTTCAGATTTACTGTATATCTCTGACCTTCTTATTGACGATGAAACAAAGTAATTGCATCGGAATTAAATTGAAAATGGCATAATGCCGACTTAAGTACAAGATGACTGACTCTTCTTACTGTCAATGCTTTGAATCATTCCTGTGACACTAGTTATAGATTCAGATGCTCCACTTCAGGTTTACTGTATCCCTTGTACCTTCTTGTTGCCGATGAATCACAGAAATTGCATCGGAATTAAATCCAAAAGGCACAATGCCGACTTAAGTACAAGAAGATCGACCCTTCTTATTGACTGTGTTTTGAACCATTCCTGTGACACTAGTTATAGATTCCGATGCTTCACTTCAGGTTTACTGTATCCTTCTGACCTTCCTATTGACGATGAAACACAGAAATTGCATCGGATACAAATACAAAAGGCACAATGCCGACTTAAGTACATGTAGACTGGATCTTCCTACTGTCTATGTTTGAACCATTCCTGTGACATTAGTTATAGTTTCCGATGCTTCATTTCAGTTTTACTGTATCCCTTGGACCTTCTTATTGACGATGAAACCCAGAATTTGAATCGGAATTAAATACAAAAGGCACAATGCCGACTTAAGTATAAGAAGACTGACTCTTCTTACAGACTGTTTTGAACCATTCCTGTGACACTAGTTATGGATTCCGATGCTTCACTTCAGGTTTACTGTATCCCTTGGACCTTCTCATTGACGATGAAACTCAGAAAATGCATCGGATTGAAATACAAAATGCACAATGCCGACTTAAGTACAAGAAGACTGACTCTTCTTACTTACTGTTTTGAACTATTCCTGTGACACTAGTTATAGATTCCGATGCTTCACTTCAGGTTTACTGTATCCCTCTGACCTTCGTATTGACGATGAAACACAGAAATTCCATCGGAATTAAATACAAAAGGCACAATGCCGACTTAAGTACAAGAAGACTGTCTCTTCTTACTGTCTATGTTTTGAACCATTCCTGTGACACTAGTTATAGATTCCGATGCTTCACCTCATGTTCACTGTATCCCTCTGATCTTCTTATTGACGATGAAATACAGAAATTGCATCGGAATTAAATAGAAAAGGCACAATACCGACTTAAGTACAAGAAGACTGACTCTTCCTACTATCTATGATTTGAACCATTCCTGTGACACTAGTAATAGAATCCGATGCTTCACCTCAGGTTCACTGTAACCCTCTGACCTTCTTATTGACGATGAAACACAGAAATTGCATCGGAATTAAATAGAAAATGCACAATGCCGTCTTAAGTACAAGCAGACTGACTCTTCTTAGTGTCTATGTTTTGAACCAAACCAGTGACGCTAGTTACACATTCCGACGCTTCACTTCAGGTTTACTGCATCCCTTATACCTTGTTATTGAGGATGAAACACAGAAATTGCTTCGGAATTAAATACAAAAGGCACAATGCCAACTTAAGTACAAGAATACTGACTCTTCTTACTGACTATGTTTTGAAACATTCCTGTGACACTAGTTATAGATTCCGATGCTGCACTTCAAGTTTACTGTAACCCTTGGACCTTCTCATTGACGATGAAACTCAGAAAATGCATAGGAATTAAATCCAAAAGGCACAATGCCAACTTAAGTACAAGAAGACTGACTCTTCTTAATGACTATGTTTTGAAACATTCCTGTGTTACTAGTTATAGATTCCGATGCTGCACTTCAAGTTTACTGTATCCCTCTGACTTTCATATTGACGATGAAACACACAAATTGCATCGGATATAAATACAAAAGGCACAATGCCGACTTATGTATATATAGACTGAATCTTCCTACTGTCTATGTTTGAACCACTCCTGCGACACTAGGTATAGATTCCGATGCTTCATTTCAGTTTTATTGTATCCCTTGGACCTCCTTATTCACGATGAAACACAGATAGTGTATCGGAATTAAATACAAATGGCACAATGCCAACTGAAGTACAAGAAAACTGACTCTTCCTACTGTCTATGTTTTGAACCATTCCTGTGACACTAGTTATAGATTCCGATGCTTCACTTCAGGTTTACAGTATCCCTCTGAACTTCTTTTTGACGACAAACACAGAAAACGCATCGGAATTAAATAGAAAAGCACAATGCCGACTTAAGTGCAAGAAGACTGACTCTTCTTAGTGACTATACCTTGATAAATTCCTGTGACACTAGTTATAGATTCCGATGCTTCTCTTCAGGTTTACTGTATCCCTTGGACGTTCTTATTGACGATGAAACACAGAAATTGCATCGGAATTAAATACAAAAGGCAAAATGCTGACTTAAGTACAAGAAGACTAACTGTTCTTACTGACTATGTTTTGAACCATTCCTGTGACACTTGTTGGAGATTCCGATGTTTCACTTCAGGTTTACTGTATCCCTAGGTCCTTCTTATTGACGATGAAACACAGAAATTGCATCGGAACTAAATACAAAAGGCACAATGCCGACTTAAGTACAAGAAGACTGACACTTCCTGCTGGCTATGAATGAAAGATTCCTGTGACATTAGTTATGGATTCCGATGCTTCACTTCAGGTTTTGCTGTATCCTTTGGACCTTCTTATTGGCGACGAAACACAGAAATTGCATCGGAACTAAATAGAAAAGGCACAATGCCGACTTAAGTACAAGAGGACTGACTCTTCTTACTGTCTATGTTTGAACCATTCCTGTGACACTAGTTATAGATTCCGATGCTTCACTTCACGTTACTGTATCCCTTGGACCTTCTTATTGACGATGAAACACAGAAATTGCATCGGAATTAAATACAAAAGGCACAATGCCGACTTAAGTACAAGAAGACCGACGCTTCTTACTGACTGTTTTGAACCAGTATTGTGACACTAGTTATAGAGTTCGATGCTTCACTTCACGTTTACTGTATCCCTTGGTCCTTCTTATTGACGATGAAACACAGAAATTGCATCGGAATTAAATACAAAAGGCACAATGCCGAATTAAGTACAAGAAGACTGACGCTTCCTACTGTCTATGTTTTTAACGATTCCTGTGACATTAGTTATAGATTCCGATCCTTCACTTGAGGTTTACTGTACCCTTTGGACCATCTTATTGGCGAGGAAATACAGAAATTGCATCGGAATTAAATAGAAAAGGCACAATGCCGACTTAAGTACAAGAAGGCTGACTCTTCTTACTGACTGTTTTGAACCATTCCTGTGACACTAGTTATAGATTCCGATGCTTCACTTCAGGTTTTCTGTATCCCTCTGACCTTCTTATTGACGATGAAACGCAGAAATTGGATCGGAATTAAATAGAAAAGGCACAATGCCGACCTAAGTACAAGAAGACTGACTCTTCTTACTGTCTATGTTTTGAACCATTCCTGTGACACTAGTTATAGATTCCGATGCCTCACTTCGGGTTTACTGTATCCCTCTGACCTTCTTATTGACGATGAAACACAGAAATTGCATCGGAATTAAATAGAAAAGGCACAATGCCGACTTTAGTACAAGAAGACTGACTCTTCCTACTGTCTATGTTTGAACCATTCCTGTGACACTAATTATAGATTCCGATGCTTCACTTCAGGTTTACCGTGTTCCTCTGACCTTCTTATTGACAATGAAACACAGAAATTGCATCGGAATTAAATAGAAAATGCACAATGCCGTCTTAAGTACAAGCAGACTATCTCTTCATAGTGTCAATGTTTCGAACCACTCCTGTGAGGCTAGTTACACATTCTGATGCTTCACTTCAGGTTTACTGTATCCCTTATGCCTTATTATTGACGATGAAACACAGAAATAGCATCGGAATTAAATACAAAAGGCACAATGCCAACTTAAGTACAAGAAGAGTGACTCTTCTTACTGTCAATGTTTTGAACCTTTCCTGTGACACTAGTTGTAGATTCAGATGCTCCACTTCAGGTTTACTGTATCCCTCTGACCTTCTTACTGACGATGAAACACAGAAATTGCATCGGAATGAAATACAAAAGGCACAATGCCGACTTAAGTACAAGAAGACTGACTCTTCTTACTGACTGTTTTGAACCATTCCTGTGACACTATTTATAGATTCCGATGCTTCACTTCAGGTTTACTGTATCCCTTGGACCTTCTATTTGTCGATGAAGCACAGAAATTGCATCGGAATTAAATAGAAAAGGCACAATGCCGACTTAAGTACAAGAAGACAGACTCTTCTTACTGACTATGATTTGAACCATTCCTGTGACACTAGTTATAGATTCCGATGCTTCACTTCAATTTTACTGCATCCCTCTGACCTTCTTATTGACGATGAAACACAGAAATTGCATGGGATATAAATACAAAAGGCACAATGCCGACTTAAGTACATGTAGACTGAATCTTCCTACTGTCTATGTTTGAACCATTCCTGTGACATTAGTTATAGATTCCGATGCTTCATTTTAGGTTTACTGTATCCCTTGGACCTTCTTATTGACGATGAAACACTGATAGTGCATTGGAATTAAATACAAAAGTCACAAAGCCAACTTAAGTACAAGACGACTGAATCTTCCTACTGTCTATGTTTTGAAATATTCCTGTGACACTAGTTATAGATTCGGATGCTTCACATCAGGTTAACTGTATCCCTTGGACCTTCTTATTGACGATGAAACACAGAAATTGCATCGGAATTAAATACAAAATGCAAAATGCCGACTTAAGTACAAGAAGTCTGACTCTTCTTATTGACTATGCTTTGAACCATTCCTGTGACATTAGTTATAGATTCCGATGCTTCACTTCAGGTTTACTGTATCCTTTGGACCATCTTAATGACGACGCAATACAGAAATTGTATCGCAATTAATTAAAAAAGGCAAAATGCCGACTTAAGTACAAGAAGACTGACTCTTCTTACTGTCTATGTTTTGAACCATTCCTGTGTCACTAGTTATAGATTCCGATGCTTCACTTCAGGTTTACTGTAACCCTTGGACCTTCTCATTGACGATGAAACTCAGAAAATGCATCGGAATTAAATCCAAAAGGCACAATGCCAACTTAAGTACAAGAAGACTGACTCTTCTTACTGACTATGTTTTGAAACATTCCTGTGACACTAGTTATAGATTCCGATGCTGCACTTAAAGTTTACTGTATCCCTCTGACTTTCATATTGACGATGAAACACAGAAATTGCATCGGATATAAATACAAAAAGCACAATGCCGACTTAAGTATATATGGACTGAATCTTCTTACTGACTATGTTTTGAACCATTCCTGTGTCACTAGTTATAGATTCCGATGCTTCACTTCAGGTTTACTGTAACCCTTGGACCTTCTCATTGACGATGAAACTCAGAAAATGCATCGGAATTAAATCCAAAAGGCACAATGTCAACTTAAGTACAAGAAAACTGACTCTTCTTACTGACTATGTTTTGAAACATTCCTGTGACACTAGTTATAGATTCCGATGCTGCACTTCAAGTTTACTGTATCCCTCTGAATTTCATATTGACGATGAAACACAGAAATTGCATCGGATATAAATACAAAAGGCACAATGCCGACTTAAGTATATATGGACTGAATCTTCCTACTGTCTATGTTTGAACCACTCCTGCGACACTAGGTATAGATTCCGATGCTTCATTTCAGTTTTACTGTATCCCTTGGACCTTCTTATTCACGATGAAACACAGATAGTGTATCGGAATTAAATACAAATGGCACAATGCCAACTTAAGTACAAGAAAACTGACTCTTACTACTGTCTATGTTTTGAACCATTCCTGTGACACTAGTTATAGATTCCGATGCCTGACTTCAGGTTTACTGTATCCCTCTGACCTACTTATTGACGATGAAACACAGAAATTGCATCGGAATTAAATAAAAAGGCACAATGCCGACTTTAGTACAAGAAGACTGACTCTTCCAACTGTCTATGTTTTGAACCATTCCTGTGACACTAGTTATAGATTCCGATGCTTCACTTCTGGTTTACCGTGTTCCTCTGACCTTCTTATTGACGATGAAACACAGAAATTGCATCGGAATTAATTAGAAAATGCACAATGCCGTCTTAAGTACAAGCAGACTACCTCTTCTTAGTGTCTATGTTTTGAACCACTCCTGTGAGGCTAGTTACACATTCTGATGCTTCACTTCAGGTTTACTGTATCCCTTATACCTTGTTATTGACGATGAAACACAGAAATTGCATTGGAATAAATTACAAAAGGCACAATGCCGACTTAAGTACAAGAAGACCGACTCTTCTTACAGACTATATTTTGAACCATTCCTGTGACACTAGTTATAGATTCCGATGCTTCACTTCAGGTTTACTGTATCTCTCTGACATTCTTATTGACGATGAAACACAGAAATTGCATCGGATATAAATACAAAAGTCACATTGCCGACTTAAGTACATGTAGACTGAATCTTCCTACTGTCTATGTTGTAACCATTCCTGTGATATTAGTTACAGATTCCGATGCTTCATTTCAGCTTTACTGTATCCCTTGGACCTACTTATTGACGATGAAACACTGATAGTGCATCGGAATTAAATATAAAAGGCACAATGCCAACTTAAGTACAAGAAGACTGACTCTTCCTACTGTCAATGTTTTGAAATATTCCTGTGACACTAGTTATAGATTCGGATGCTTCACTTCAGGTTTACTGTATCCCTTGGAGCTTCTTATTGACGATGAAACACAGAAATTGCATCGGAATTAAATACAAAATGCACAATGCCAACATAAGTACAAGAAGACTGACTCTTCGTACTGACTATGTGTTGAACCATTCCTGTGACACTAGTTAGCGATTCCGATGCTTCACTTCAGATTTACTGTATATCTCTGACCTTCTTATTGACGATGAAACAAATTAATTGCATCGGAATTAAATTGAAAATGGCACAATGCCGACTTAAGTACAAGATGACTGACTCTTCTTACTGTCAATGCTTTGAATCATTCCTGTGACACTAGTTATAGATTCAGATGCTCCACTTCAGGCTTACTGTATCCCTTGTACCTTCTTGTTGCCGATGAATCACAGAAATTGCATCGGAATTAAATCCAAAAGGCACAATGCCGACTTAAGTACAAGAAGATCGACCCTTCTTATTGACTGTGTTTTGAACCATTCCTGTGACACTAGTTATAGATTCCGATGCTTCACTTCAGGTTTACTGTATCCTTCTGACCTTCTTATTGACGATGAAACACAGAAATTGCATCGGATACAAATACAAAATTCACAATGCCGACTTAAGTACATGTAGACTGGATCTTCCTACTGTCTATGTTTGAACCATTCCTGTGACATTAGTTATAGTTTCCGATGCTTCATTTCAGTTTTACTGTATCCCTTGGACCTTCTTATTGACGATGAAACCCAGAAAATGAATCGGAATTAAATACAAAAGGCACAATGCCGACTTAAGTATAAGAAGACTGACTCTTCTTACAGACTGTTTTGAACCATTCCTGTGACACTAGTTATAGATTCCGATGCTTCACTTCAGGTTTACTGTATCCCTTGGACCTTCTCATTGACGATGAAACTCAGAAAATGCATCGGATTGAAATACAAAAGGCACAATGCCGACTTAAGTACAAGAAGACTGACTCTTCTTACTTACTGTTTTGAACTATTCCTGTGACACTAGTATAGATTCCGATGCTTCACTTCAGGTTTACTGTATCCCTCTGACCTTCGTATTGACGATGAAACACAGAAATTCCATCGGAATTAAATACAAAAGGCACAATGCCGACTTAAGTACAAGAAGACTGACTCTTCCTACTATCTATGTTTTGAACCATTCCTGTGACACTAGTTATAGATTCCGATGATTCACCTCATGTTCACTGTATCCCTCTGATCTTATTGACGATGAAATACAGAAATTGCATCGGAATTAAATAGAAAAGGCACAATACCGACTTAAGTACAAGAAGACTGACTCTTCCTACTATCTATGATTTGAACCATTCCTGTGACACTAGTAATAGAATCCGATGCTTCACCTCAGGTTCACTGTAACCCTCTGACCTTCTTATTGACGATGAAACACAGAAATTGCATCGGAATTAAATAGAAAATGCACAATGCCGTCTTAAGTACAAGCAGACTGACTCTTCTTAGTGTCTATGTTTTGAACCAAACCTGTGACGCTAGTTACACATTCCGACGCTTCACTTCAGGTTTACTGCATCCCTTATACCTTGTTATTGAGGATGAAACACAGAAATTGCTTCGGAATTAAATACAAAAGGCACAATGCCAACTTAAGTACAAGAATACTGACTCTTCTTACTGACTATGTTTTGAAACATTCCTGTGACACTAGTTATAGATTCCGATGCTGCACTTCAAGTTTACTGTATCCCTCTGACTTTCATATTGACGATGAAACACAGAAATTGCATCGGATATAAATACAAAAGGCACAATGCCGACTTAAGTACATATAGACTGAATCTTCCTACCGTCTATGTTTGAACCCTCTCCTGCGACACTAGGTATAGATTCCGATGCTTCATTTCAGTTTTACTGTATCCCTTGGACCTTCTTATTGCCGATGAATCACAGATAGTGTATCGGAATTAAATACAAATGGCACAATGCCAACTTAAGTACAAGAATACTGACTCTTCCTACTGTCTATGTTTTGAACCATTCCTGTGACACTAGTTATAGATTCCGATACTTCACCTCAGGTTTACAGTATCCCTCTGACCTTCTTTTTGACGACGAAACACAGAAATTGCAACGGAAATAAATACAAAAGGCACAATGGCGAATTAAGTACAAGAAGACTGACTCCTCGTACTGCCTATGTTTTGAACGATTCCTGTGACATTAGTTATAGATTTCGATGCTTCACTTCAGGTTTACTGTATCCTTTGGACCATCTTATTGACGACGCAATACAGAAATTGTATCGGAATTAATTAAAAAAGGCAAAATGCCGACTTAAGTACAAGAAGACTGACTCTTCTTACTGTCTATGTTTTGAACCATTCCTGTGTCACTAGTTATAGATTCCGATGCTTCACTTCAGGTTTACTGTAACCCTTGGACCTTCTCATTGACGATGAAACTCAGAAAATGCATAGGAATTAAATCCAAAAGGCACAATGCCAACTTAAGTACAAGAAGACTGACTCTTCTTACTGACTATGTTTTGAAACATTCCTGTGTTACTAGTTATAGATTCCGATGCTGCACTTCAAGTTTACTGTATCCCTCTGACTTTCATATTGACGATGAAACACACAAATTGCATCGGATATAAATACAAAAGGCACAATGCCGACTTATGTATATATAGACTGAATCTTCCTACTGTCTATGTTTGAACCACTCCGGCGACACTAGGTATAGATTCCGATGCTTCATTTCAGTTTTATTGTATCCCTTGGACCTCCTTATTGACGATGAAACACAGATAGTGCATCGGAATTAAATACAAATGGCACAATGCCAACTTAAGTACAAGAAAACTGACTCTTCCTACTGTCTATGTTTTGAACCATTCCTGTGACACTAGTTATAGATTCCGATGCTTCACTTCAGGTTTACAGTATCCCTCTGACCTTCTTTTTGACGACGAAACACAGAAAACGCATCGGAATTAAATAGAAAAGCACAATGCCGACTTAAGTGCAAGAAGACTGACTCTTCTTAGTGACTATACCTTGATAAATTCCTGTGACACTAGTTATAGATTCCGATGCTTCTCTTCAGGTTTACTGTATCCCTTGGACGTTCTTATTGACGATGAAACACAGAAATTGCATCGGAATTAAATACAAAAGGCAAAATGCTGACTTAAGTACAAGAAGACTGACTCTTCTTACTGACTATGTTTTGAACCATTCCTGTGACACTAGTTGCAGATTCCGATGTTTCACATCAGGTTTACTGTATCCCTAGGTCCTGCTTATTGACGATGAAACACAGAAATTGCATCGGAACTAAATACAAAAGGCACAATGCCGACTTAAGTACAAGAAGACTGACACTTCCTGCTGGCTATGAATGAACGATTCCTGTGACATTAGTTATGGATTCCGATGCTTCACTTCAGGTTTTGCTGTATCCTTTGGACCTTCTTATTGGCAACGAAACACAGAAATTGCATCGGAACTAAATAGAAAAGGCACAATGCCGACTTAAGTACAAGAGGACTGACTCTTCTTACTGTCTATGTTTGAACCATTCCTGTGACACTAGTTATAGATTCCGATGCTTAACTTCACGTTACTGTATCCCTTGGACCTTCTTATTGACGATGAAACACAGAAATTGCATCGGAATTAAATACAAAAGGCACAATGCCGACTTAAGTACAAGAAGACCGACGCTTCTTACTGACTGTTTTGAACCATTATTGTAACACTAGTTATAGATTTCGATGCTTCACTTCACGTTTACTGTATCCCTTGGTCCTTCTTATTGACGATGAAACACAGAAATTGCATCGGAATTAAATACAAAAGGCACAATGCCGAATTAAGTACAAGAAGACTGACGTTTCCTACTGTCTATGTTTTTAACGATTCCTGTGACATTAGTTATAGATCCCGATCCTTCACTTGAGGTTTACTGTACCCTTTGGACCATCTTATTGGCGAGGAAATACAGAAATTGCATCGGAATTAAATAGAAAAGGCACAATGCCGACTTAAGTACAAGAAGCCTGACTCTTCTTACTGACTGTTTTGAACCATTCCTGTGACACTAGTTATAGATTCCGATGCTTCACTTCAGGTTTTCTGTTTCCCTCTGACCTTCTTATTGACGATGAAACGCAGAAATTGCATCGGAATTAAATAGAAAAGGCACAATGCCGACTTTAGTACAAGAAGACTGACTCTTCCTACTGTCTATGTTTGAACCATTCCTGTGACACTAGTTATAGATTCCGATGCTTCACTTCAGGTTTACCGTGTTCCTCTGACCTTCTTATTGACGATGAAACACAGAAATTGCATCGGAATTAAATAGAAAATGCACAATGCCGTCTTAAGTACAAGCAGACTATCTCTTCATAGTGTCAATGTTTCGAACCACTCCTGTGAGGCTAGTTACACATTCTGATGCTTCACTTCAGGTTTACTGTATCCCTTATGCCTTGTTATTGACGATGAAACACAGAAATAGCATCGGAATTAAATACAAAAGGCACAATGCCAACTTAAGTACAAGAAGAGTGACTCTTCTTACTGTCAATGTTTTGAACCTTTCCTGTGACACTAGTTGTAGATTCAGATGCTCCACTTCAGGATTACTGTATCCCTCTGACCTTCTTACTGACGATGAAACACAGAAATTGCATCGGAATTAAATACAAAATGCACAATGCCGACTTAAGTACAAGAAGACTGACTCTTCTTACTGACTGTTTTGAACCATTCCTGTGACACTATTTATAGATTCCGATGCTTCACTTCAGGTTTACTGTATCCCTTGGACCTTCTATTTGTCGATGAAGCACAGAAATTGCATCGGAATTAAATAGAAAAGGCACAATGCCGACTTAAGTACAAGAAGACAGACTCTTCTTACTGACTATGTTTTGAACCATTCCTGTGACACTAGTTATAGATTCCGATGCTTCACTTCAATTTTACTGTATCCCTCTGACCTTCTTATTGACGATGAAACACAGAAATTGCATGGGATATAAATACAAAAGGCACTATGCCGACTTAAGTACATGTAGACTGAATCTTCCTACTGTCTATGTTTGAACCATTCCTGTGACATTAGTTATAGATTCCGATGCTTCATTTTAGGTTTACTGTATCCCTTGGACCTTCTTATTGACGATGAAACACTGATAGTGCTTTGGAATTAAATACAAAAGTCACAAAGCCAACTTAAGTACGAGACGACTGAATCTTCCTACCGTCTATGTTTTGAAATATTCCTGTGACACTAGTTATAGATTCGGATGCTTCACATCAGGTTTACTGTATCCCTTGGACCTTCTTATTGACGATGAAACACAGAAATTGCATCGGAATTAAATAAAAAATGCAAAATGCCGACTTAAGTACAAGAAGTCTGACTCTTCTTATTGACTGTGCTTTGAACCATTCCTGTGACATTAGTTATAGATTCCGATGCTTCACTTCAGGTTTACTGTATCCTTTGGACCATCTTATTGACGACGCAATACAGAAATTGTATCGGAATTAATTAAAAAAGGCAAAATGCCGACTTAAGTACAAGAAGACTGACTCTTCTTACTGTCTATGTTTTGAACCATTCCTGTGTCACTAGTTATAGATTCCGATGCTTCACTTCAGGTTTACTGTAACCCTTGGACCTTCTCATTGACGATGAAACTCAGAAAATGCATCGGAATTAAATCCAAAAGGCACAATGCCAACTTAAGTACAAGAAGACTGACTCTTCTTACTGACTATGTTTTGAAACATTCCTGTGACACTAGTTATAGATTCCGATGATGCACTTCAAGTTTACTGTATCCCTCTGACTTTCATATTGACGATGAAACACAGAAATTGCATCGGATATAAATACAAAAGGCACAATGCCGACTTAAGTATATATGGACTGAATCTTCTTACTGACTATGTTTTGAACCATTCCTGTGACACTAGTTGAAGATTCCGATGTTTCACTTCAGGTTTACTGTATCCCTAGGTCCTTCTTATTGACGATGAAACACAGAAATTGCATCGGAACTAAATACAAAGGGCACAATGCCGACTTAAGTACAAGAAGACTGACACTTCCTGCTGGCTATGAATGAACGATTCCTGTGACATTAGTTATGGATTCCGATGCTTCACTTTAGGTTTTGCTGTATCCTTTGGACCTTCTTATTGGCGACGAAACACAGAAATTGCATCGGAACTAAATAGAAAAGGCACAATGGCGACTTAAGTACAAGAGGACTGACTCTTCTTACTGTCTATGTTTGAACCATTCCTGTGACACTAGTTATAGATTCCGATGCTTCACTTCACGTTACTGTATCCCTTGGACCTTCTTATTGACGATGAAACACAGAAATTGCATCGGAATTAAATACAAAAGGCACAATGCCGACTTAAGTACAAGAAGACCGACGCTTCTTACTGACTGTTTTGAACCATTATTGTGACACTAGTTATAGGTTTCGATGCTTCACTTCACGTTTACTGTATCCCTTGGTCCTTCTTATTGACGATGAAACACAGAAATTGCATCGGAATTAAATACAAAAGGCACAATGCCGAATTAAGTACAAGAAGACTGACGCTTCCTACTGTCTATGTTTTTAACGATTGCTGTGACATTAGTTATAGATTCCGATCCTTCACTTGAGGTTTACTGTACCCTTTGGACCATCTTATTGGCGAGGAAATACAGAAATTGCATCGGAATTAAATAGAAAAGGCACAATGCCGACTTAAGTACAAGAAGACTGACTCTTCTTACTGACTGTTTTGAACCATTCCTGTGACACTAGTTATAGATTCCGATGCTTCACTTCAGGTTTACTGTATCCCTCTGACCTTCTTATTGACGATGAAACACAGAAATTGCATCGGAATTAAATAGAAAGGGCACAATGCCGACTTTAGTACAAGAAGACTGACTCTTCCTACTGTCTATGTTTGAACCATTCCTGTGACACTAGTTATAGATTCCGATGCTTCACTTCAGGTTTACCGTGTTCATCTGACCTTCTTATTGACGATGAAACACAGAAATTGCATCGGAATTAAATAGAAAATGCACAATGCCGTCTTAAGTACAAGCAGACTATCTCCTCATAGTGTCAATGCTTCGAACCACTCCTGTGAGGCTAGTTACACATTCTGATGCTTCACTTCCGGTTTACTGTATCCCTTATGCCTTGTTATTGACGATGAAACACAGAAATAGCATCGGAATTAAATACAAAAGGCACAATGCCAACTTAAGAACAAGAAGAGTGACTCTTCTTACTGTCAATGTTTTGAACCTTTCCTGTGACACTAGTTGTAGATTCAGATGCTCCACTTCAGGTTTACTGTATCCCTCTGACCTTCTTACTGACGATGAAACACAGAAATTGCATCGGAATTAAATACAAAAGGCACAATGCCGACTTAAGTACAAGAAGACTGACTCTTCTTACTGACTGTTTTGAACCATTCCTGTGACACTAGTTATAGATTCCGATTCTTCACTTCAGGTTTACTGTATCCCTTGGACCTTCTATTTGTCGATGAAGCACAGAAATTGCATCGGAATTAAATAGAAAAGGCACAATGCCGACTTAAGTACAAGATGACAGACTCTTCTTACTGACTATGTTTTAAATCATTCCTGTGACACTAGTTATAGATTCCGATGCTTCACTTCAATTTTAATGTATCCCTCTGACCTTCTTATTGACGATGAAACACAGAAATTGCATGGGATATAAATACAAAAGGCACAATGCCGACTTAAGTACATGTAGACTGAATCTTCCTACTGTCTATGTTTGAACCATTCCTGTGACATTAGTTATAGATTCCGATGCTTCATTTTAGGTTTACTGTATCCCTTGGACCTTCTTATTGACGATGAAACACTGATAGTGCATTGGAATTAAATACAAAAGTCACAAAGCCAACTTAAGTACAAGACGACTGAATCTTCCTACTGTCTATGTTTTGAAATATTCCTGTGACACTAGTTATAGATTCGGATGCTTCACATCAGGTTTACTGTATCCCTTGGACCTTCTTATTGACGATGAAACACAGAAATTGCATCGGAATCAAATACAAAATGCAAAATGCCGACTTAAGTACAAGAAGTCTGACTCTTCTTATTGACTATGCTTTGAACCATTCCTGTGACATAAGTTATAGATTCCGATGCTTCACTTCAGGTTTACTGTATCCTTTGGACCATCTTATTGACGACGCAATACAGAAATTGTATCGGAATTAATTAAAAAAGGCAAAATGCCGACTTAAGTACAAGAAGACTGACTCTTCTTACTGTCTATGTTTTGAACCATTCCTGTGTCACTAGTTATAGATTCCGATGCTTCACTTCAGGTTTACTGTAACCCTTGGACCTTCTCATTGACGATGAAACTCAGAAAATGCATCGGAATTAAATCCAAAAGGCACAATGCCAACTTAAGTACAAGAAGACTGACTCTTCTTACTGACTATGTTTTGAAACATTCCTGTGACACTAGTTATAGATTCCGATGCTGCACTTCAGGTTTACAGTATCCCTCTGACCTTCTTTTTGACGACGAAACACAGAAATTGCATCGGAATTATATAGAAAAGCACAATGCCGACTTAAGTACAAGAAGACTGACTCTTCTTAGTGACTATACCTTGATAAATTCCTGTGACACTAGTTGTAGATTCCGATGCTTCACTTCAGGTTTACTGTATCCCTAGGTCCTTCTTATTGACGATGAAACACAGAAATTGCATCGGAACTAAATACAAAAGGCACAATGCCGACTTAAGTACAAGAAGACTGACTCTTCCTGCTGGCTATGAATGAACGATTCCTGTGACATTAGTTATGGATTCCGATGCTTCACTTCAGGTTTTGCTGTATCCTTTGGACCTTCTTACTGGCGACGAAACACAGAAATTGCATCGGAATTAAATAGAAAAGGCACAATGCCGACTTAAGTACAAGAGGACTGATTCTTCTTACTGTCTATGTTTGAACCATTCCTGTGACACTAGTTATAGATTCCGATGCTTCACTTCACGTTTACTGTATCCCTTGGACCTTCTTATTGCCGATGAAACACAGAAATTGCATCGGAATTAAATACTAAAGGCACAATGCCGACTTAAGTACAAGAAGACCGACGCTTCTTACTGACTGTTTTGAACCATTATTGTGACACTAGTTATAGATTCCGATGCTTCTCTTCACGTTTACTGTATCCCTTATACCTTCTTATTGACGATGAAACACAGAAATTGCATCGGAATTAAATAGAAAAGGCACAATGCCGACCTAAGTACAAGGAGACTGTCTCTTCTTACTGTCTATGTTTTGAACCATTCCTGTGACTCTAGTTATAGATTCCGATGCCTCACTTCAGGTTTACTGTATCCCTCTGACCTTCTTATTGACGATGAAACACAGAAATTGCATCGGAATTAAATAGAAAAGGCACAATGCCGACTTTAGTACAAGAAGACTGACTCTTCCTACTGTCTATGTTTGAACCATTCCTGTGACACTAGTTATAGATTCCGTTGCTTCACTTCGGGTTTACCGTGTTCCTCTGACCTTCTTATTGACGATGAAACACAGAAATTGCATCGGAATTAAATAGAAAATGCACAATGCCGTCTTAAGTACAAGCAGACTATCTCTTCATAGTGTCAATGTTTTGAACCACTCCTGTGAGGCTAGTTACACATTCTGATGCTTCACTTCAGGTTTACTGTATCCATTATGCCTTGTTATTGACGATGAAACAGAGAAATTGCATCGGAATTAAATACAAAAGGCACAATGCCAACTTAAGTGCAAGAAGAGTTACTCTTCTTACTGTCAATGTTTTGAACCTTTCCTGTGACACTAGTTATAGATTCAGATGCTCCACTTCAGGTTTACTGTATCCCTCTGACCTTCTTACTGACGATGAAACACAGAAATTGCATCGGAATTAAATACAAAAGGCACAATGCCGACTTAAGTACAAGAAGACTGACTCTTCTTACTGACTGTTTTGAACCATTCCTGTGACACTATTTATAGATTCCGATGTTTCACTTCAGGTTTACTGTATCCCTTGGACCTTCTATTTGTCGATGAAGCACAGAAATTGCATCGGAATTAAATAGAAAATGCACAATGCCGACTTAAGTACATGAAGACAGACTCTTCTTACTGACTATGCTTTGAACCATTCCTATGACACTAGTTGTAGATTCCGATGCTTCACTTCAGGTTTACTGTATCCCTAGGTCCTTTTTATTGACGATGAAACACAGAAATTGCATCGGAACTAAATACAAAAGGCACAATGCCGACTTAAGTACAAGAAGACTGACTCTTCCTGCTGGCTATGAATGAACGATTCCTGTGACATTAGTTATGGATTCCGATGCTTCACTTCTGGTTTTGCTGTATCCTTTGGACCTTCTTATTGGCGACGAAACACAGAAATTGCATCGGAACTAAATAGAAAAGGCACAATGCCGACTTAAGTACAAGAGGACTGACTCTTCTTACTGTCTGTGTTTGAACCATTCCTGTGACACTAGTTATAGATTCCGATGCTTCACTTCACGTTTACTGTATCCCTTGAACCTTCTTATTGACGATGAAACACAGAAATTGCATCGGAATTAAATAGAAAATGCACAATGCCGTCTTAAGTACAAGCAGACTATCTCTTCATAGTGTCAATGTTTTGAACCACTCCTGTGAGGCTAGTTACACATTCTGATGCTTCACTTCAGGTTTACTGTATCCCTTATGCCTTGTTATTGACGATGAAACACAGAAATTGCATCGGAATTAAATACAAAAGGCACAATGCCAACTTAAGTACAAGAAGAGTTACTCTTCTTACTGTCAATGTTTTGAACCTTTCCTGTGACACTAGTTATAGATTCAGATGCTCCACTTCAGGTTTACTGTATCCCTCTGACCTTCTTACTGACGATGAAACACAGAAATTCCATCGGAATTAAATACAAAAGGCGCAATGCCGACTTAAGTACAAGAAGACTGACTCTTCCTACTATCTATGTTTTGAACCATTCCTGTGACACTAGTTATAGATTCCGATGCTTCACCTCATGTTCACTGTATCCCTCTGATCTTCTTATTGACGATGAAACACACAAATTGCATCGGAATTAAATAGAAAAGGCGCAATACCGACTTATGTACAAGAAGACTGACTCTTCCTACTATCTATGTTTTGAACCATTCCTGTGACACTAGTTATAGATTCCGATGCTTCACCTCATGTTCACTGTATCCCTCTGATCTTCTTATTGACGATGAAACACAGAAATTGCATCGGAATTAAATAGAAAAGGCGCAATACCAACTTATGTACAAGAAGACTGACTCTTCCTACTATCTGTGATTTGAACCATTCCTGCGACACTAGTTATAGAATCCGATGCTTCACCTCATGTTCACTGTATCCCTCTGATCTTCTTATTGACGATGAAACACAGAAATTGCGTCGGGATTAAATCGAAAAGGCGCAATACCGACTTATGTACAAGAAGACTGACTCTTCCTACTATCTATGATTTGAACCATTCCTGCGACACTAGTTATAGAATCCGATGCTTCACCTCAGGTTCACTGTAACCCTCTGACCTTCTTATTGACGATGAAACACAGAAATTGCATCGGAATTAAATAGAAAATGCACAATGCCGTCTTAAGTACAAGCAGACTGACTCTTCTTAGTGTCTATGTTTTGAACCACACATGTGACGCTAGTTACACATTCCGACGCTTCACTTCAGGTTTACTGTATCCCTTATACCTTGTTATTGAGGATGAAACACAGAAATTGCATTGGAATTAAATACAAAAGGCACAATGCCAACTTAAGTACAAGAAGACTGACTCTTCTTACTGAATATGTGTTGAACCATTCCTGTGACACTAGTTACAGATTCCGATGCTTCACTTCAGGTTTACTGTATCCCTTAGACCTTCTTATTGACGATGAAACACAGAAATTGCATCGGATTTAAATACAAAATGCACAATGCCGACTTAAGTACAAGAAGACTGACTCTTCCTACTGTCTATGTTTTGAACCATTCCTGTAACACTAGTTATAGATTCCGATGCTTCACTTCAGGTTTACTGTATCCCATGGACCTTCTTATTGACGATGAAACCCAGAAATTGCATCGGAATTAAATAGAAAAGGCACAATGCCGACCTAAGTACAAGAAGACTGACTCTTCCTACTATCTATGTTTTGAACCATTCCTGTGACACTAGTCATAGATTCCGATGCTTCACATCAGGTTTACTGTATCCCTCTGACCTTCTTTTTGATGATGAAACACAGAAATTGCATCGGAATTAAATAGAAAAGGCACAATGCCGACTTAAGTACAGGAAAATTGACTCTTCCTACTGTCTATGTTTTGAACCATTCCCGTGATACTAGTTATAGATTCCGATGCTTATCTTCATGTTTACTGTATCCCTCCGACCTTCTTTTTGACGATGAAACACAGAAATTGCATCGGAATTTAATAGAAAAGCATAATGCTGCCTTAAGTACAAGAAGACTGACACTTCTTACTGTCTATGCTTTGAACCACTCCTGTGACACTAGTTATAGATTCCGATGCTTCACTTCCGGTTTACTGTATCCCTCTGACCTTCGTACTGACGATGAAACTCAGAAAATGCATCGGAATAAAATACAAAAGGCACAATGTCGACTTAAGTACAAGAAGACTGACTCTTCTTACTGACTGCTTTGAACCATTCCTGTGACACTAGTTATAGATTCCAATGCTTCACTTCAGGTCTCCTGTATGCCTCTGACCTTCTTATTGACGATGAAACACAGAAATTGCATCGGAATTAAATCCAAAAGTCACAATGTCAACTTAAGTACAAGAAGACTGACTCTTCTTACTGACTATGTTTTGAACCATTCCTGTGACACTAGTTATAGATTCCGATGCTGCACTTCAAGTTTACTGTATCCCTCTTACCTTCATATTGACGATGAAACACAGAAATTGCATCGGATATAAATACAAAATGCACAATGCCGACTTAAGTACATATAGACGGAATCTTCCTACTGTCTATGTTTGAAACACTCCTGCGACACTAGGTATAGATTCCGATGCTTCATTTCAGTTTTACTGTATCCCTTGGACCTTCTTATTGACGATGAAACACAGATAGTGTATCGGAATTAAATACAAATGGCACAATGCCAACTTAAGTACAAGAAAACTGACTCTTCCTACTGTCTATGTTTTGAACCATTCCTGTGACACTAGTTATAGATTCCGATGCTTCACTTCAGGTTTACACTATCCCTCTGACCTTCTTTTTGACGACGAAACACAGAAATTGCATCGGAAATAATAGAAAAGCACAATGCCGACTTAAGTACAAGAAGACTGACTCTTCCTACTGTCTATGTTTTGAACCATTCCTGTGACACTAGTTATAGATTCCGATGCTTCTCTTCAGGTTTACTGTATCCTTTGGACCTTGTTATTGAGGATGAAACACAGAAATTGCATCGGAATTAAATACAAAAGGCACAATGCCAACTTAAGTACAAGAAGACTGACTCTTCTTACTGAATATGTGTTGAACCATTCCTGTGACACTAGTTAGAGATTCCGATGCTTCACTTCAGGTTTACTGTATCCCTTAGACCTTCTTATTGACGATGAAACACAGAAATTGCATCGGATTTAAATACAAAAGGCACAATGCCGACTTAAGTACAAGAAGACTGACTCTTCCTACTGTCTATGTTTTGAACCATTCCTGTAACACTAGTTATAGATTCCGATGCTTCACTTCCGATTTACTGTATCCCTCTGACCTTCGTACTGACGATGAAACTCAGAAAATGCATCGGAATTAAATACAAAAGGCACAATGTCGACTTAAGTACAAGAAGACTGACTCTTCTTACTGACTGCTTTGAACCATTCCTGTGACACTAGTTATAGATTCCAATGCTTCACTTCAGGTCTCCTGTATGCCTCTGACCTTCTTATTGACGATGAAACACAGAAATTGCATCGGAATTAAATCCAAAAGTCACAATGTCAACTTAAGTACAAGAAGACTGACTCTTCTTACTGACTATGTTTTGAACCATTCCTGTGACACTAGTTATAGATTCCGATGCTGCACTTCAAGTTTACTGTATCCCTCTGACCTTCATATTGACGATGAAACACAGAAATTGCATCGGATATAAATACAAAAGGCACAATGCCGACTTAAGTACATATAGACGGAATCTTCCTACTGTCTATGTTTGAAACACTCCTGCGACACTAGGTATAGATTCCGATGCTTCATTTCAGTTTTACTGTATCCCTTGGACCTTCTTATTGACGATGAAACACAGATAGTGTATCGGAATTAAATACAAATGGCACAATGCCAACTTAAGTACAAGAAAACTGACTCTTCCTACCGTCTATGTTTTGAACCATTCCTGTGACACTAATTATAGATTCCGATGCTTCACTTCAGGTTTACAGTATCCCTCTGACCTTCTTTTTGACGACGAAAAACATAAATTGCATCGGAAATAATAGAAAAGCACAATGCCGACTTAAGTACAAGAAGACTGACTCTTCCTACTGTCTATGTTTTGAACCATACCTGTGACACTAGTTATAGATTCCGATGCTTCTCTTCAGGTTTACTGTATCCTTTGGACCTTGTTATTGACGATGAAACACAGAAATTGCATCGGAATTAAATACAAAAGGCACAATGCCGACTTAAGTACAAGAAGACCGACTCTTCTTACTGACTGTTTTGAACCATTCCTGTGACACTAGTTATAGATTCCGATGCTTCACTTCAGGTTTAATCTATCAGTAGGACCTTCTTATTGACGATGAAACACAGAAATTTTAACGGAAATAAATACAAAAGGCACAATGCCGAATTAAGTACAAGAAGACTGACTCTTCCTACTGTCTATGATTTTAACGATTCCTGTGACATTAGTTATAGATTCCGATCCTTCACTTCAGGTTTACTGTATCATTTGGACCATCTTATTGGCGACGAAATACAGAAAATGCATCGGAATTAAATAGAAAAGGCACAATGCCGACTTAAGTACAAGAAGACTGACTCTTCTTACTGACTGTTTTGAACCATTCCTGTGACACTAGTTATAGATTCCGATGCTTCACTTCAGGTTTACTGCATCCCTCTGACCTTCTTATTGACGATGAAACACAGAAATTGCATCGGAATTAAATAGAAAAGGCACAATGCCGACCTAAGTACAAGAAGACTGTCTCTTCTTACTGTCTATGTTTTGAACCATTCCTGTGACACTAGTTATAGATTCCGATGCCTGACTTCAGGTTTACTGTATCCCTCTGACCTTCTTATTGACGATGAAACACAGAAATTGCATCGGAATTAAATAAAAAGGCACAATGCCGACTTTAGTACAAGAAGACTGACTCTTCCTACTGTCTATGTTTTGAACCATTCCTGTGACACTAGTTATAGATTCCGATGCTTCACTTCAGGTTTACCGTGTTCCTCTGACCTTCTTATTGACGATGAAACACAGGAATTGCATCGGAATTAATTAGAAAATGCACAATGCCGTCTTAAGTACAAGCAGACTTTGCAGACTACCTCTTCTTAGTGTCTATGTTTTGAAAGACTCCTGTGAGGCTAGTTACACATTCTGATGCTTCACTTCAGGTTTACTGTATCCCTTATACCTTGTTATTGACGATGAAACACAGAAATTGCATCGGAATTAATTACAAAAGGCACAATGCCGACTTACGTACAAGAAGACCGACTCTTCTTATAGACAATATTTTGAACCATTCCTGTGACACTAGTTAAAGATTCCGATGCTTCACTTCAGGTTTACTGTATATCTCTGACCTTCTTATTGACGATAAAACAAAGTAATTGCATCGGAATTAAATTGAAAATGGCACAATGCCGACTTAAGTACAAGATGACTGACTCTTCTTACTGTCAATGCTTTGAATCATTCCTGTGACACTAGTTATAGATTCCGATGCTTAACTTCAGGTTTACTGTATCCTTCTGACCTTCTTATTGACGATGAAACACAGAAATTGCATCGGATACAAATACAAAAGGCACAATGCCGACTTAATTACATGTAGACTGGATCTTCCCACTGTCTATGTTTGAACCATTCCTGTGACATTAGTTATAGTTTCCGATGCTTCATTTCTGTTTTACTGTATCCCTTGGACCTTCTTATTGACGATGAAACCCAGAAATTGAATCGGAATTAAATACAAAAGGCACAATGCCGACTTAAGTATAAGAAGACTGACTCTTCTTACAGACTGTTTTGAACCATTCCTGTGACACTAGTTATAGATTCCGATGCTTAACTTCAGGTTTACTGTATCCCTTGGACCTTCTCATTGACGGTGAAACTCAGAAAATGCATCGGATTGAAATACAAAAGGCACAATGCCGACTTAAGTACAAGAAAACTGACTCTTCTTACTGACTGTTTCGAACTATTCCTGTGACACTAGTTATAGATTCCGATGCTTCACTTCAGGTTTACTGTATCCCTCTGAACTTCGTATTGACGATGAAACACAGAAATTCCATCGGAATTAAATACAAAAGGCACAATGCCGACTTAAGTACAAGAAGACTGACTCTTCCTACTATCTATGTTTTGAACCATTCCTGTGACACTAGTTATAGATTCCGATGCTTCACCTCATGTTCACTGTATCCCTCTGATCTTCTTATTGACGATGAAATACAGAAATTGCATCGGAATTAAATAGAAAAGGCACAATACCGACTTAAGTACAAGAAGACTGACTCTTCCTACTATCTATGATTTGAACCATTCCTGTGACACTAGTAATAGAATCCGATGCTTCATCTCAGGTTCACTGTAACCCTCTGACCTTCTTATTGACGATGAAACACAGAAATTGCATCGGAATTAAATAGAAAATGCACAATGCCGTCTTAAGTACAAGCAGACTGACTCTTCTTAGTGTAGATGTTTTGAACCAAACCTGTGACGCTAGTTACACATTCCGACGCTTCACTTCAGGTTTACTGCATCCCTTATACCTTGTTATTGAGGATGAAACACAGAAATTGCTTCGGAATTAAATACAAAAGGCACAATGCCAACTTAAGTACAAGAAGACTGACTCTTCTTACTGACTATGTTTTGAAACATTCCTGTGACACTAGTTATAGATTCCGATGCTGCACTTCAAGTTTACTGTATCCCTCTGACTTTCATATTGACGATGAAACACAGAAATTGCATCGGATATAAATACAAAAGGCACAATGCCGACTTAAGTACATATAGACTGAATCTTCCTACCGTCTATGTTTGAACCCTCTCCTGCGACACTAGGTATAGATTCCGATGCTTCGTTTCAGTTTTACTGTATCCCTTGGACCTTCTTATTGCCGATGAAACACAGATAGTGTATCGGAATTAAATACAAATGGCACAATGCCAACTTAAGTACAAGAATACTGACTCTTCCTACTGTCTATGTTTTGAACCATTCCTGTGACACTAGTTATAGATTCCGATGCTTCACTTCAGGTTTACAGTAACCCTCTGACCTTCTTTTTGACGACGAAACACAGAAATTGCAACGGAAATAAATACAAAAGGCACAATGGCGAATTAAGTACAAGAAGACTGACTCCTCGTACTGTCTATGTTTTGAACGATTCCTGTGACATTAGTTATAGATTTCGATGCTTCACTTCAGGTTTACTGTATCCTTTGGACCATCTTATTGACGACGCAATACAGAAATTGTATCGGAATTAATTAAAAAAGGCAAAATGCCGACTTAAGTACTAGAAGACTGACTCTTCTTACTGTCTATGTTTTGAACCATTCCTGTGTCACTAGTTATAGATTCCGATGCTTCACTTCAGGTTTACTGTAACCCTTGGACCTTCTCATTGACGATGAAACTCAGAAAATGCATAGGAATTAAATCCAAAAGGCACAATGCCAACTTAAGCACAAGAAGACTGACTCTTCTTACTGACTATGTTTTGAAACATTCCTGTGTCACTAGTTATAGATTCCGATGCTGCACTTCAAGTTTACTGTATCCCTCTGACTTTCATATTGACGATGAAACACACAAATTGCATCGGATATAAATACAAAAGGCACAATGCCGACTTATGTATATATAGACTGAATCTTCCTACTGTCTATGTTTGAACCACTCCTGCGACATTAGGTATAGATTCCGATGCTTCATTTCAGTTTTATTGTATCCCTTGGACCTCCTTATTGACGATGAAACACAGATAGTGTATCGGAATTCAATACAAATGGCACAATGCCAACTTAAGTACAAGAAAACTGACTCTTCCTACTGTCTATGTTTTGAACCATTCCTGTGACACTAGGTATAGATTCCGATGCTTCACTTCAGGTTTACAGTATCCCTCTGACCTTCTTTTTGACGACGAAACACAGAAACTGCATCGGAATTAAATAGAAAAGCACAATGCCGACTTAAGTGCAAGAAGACTGACTCTTCTTAGTGACTATACCTTGATAAATTCCTGTGACACTAGTTATTGATTCCGATGCTTCTCTTCAGGTTTACTGTATCCCTTGGACGTTCTAATTGACGATGAAACACAGAAATTGCATCGGAATTAAATACAAAAGGCAAAATGCTGACTTAAGTACAAGAAGACTTACTCTTCTTACTGACTATGTTTTGAACCATTCCTGTGACACTAGTTGCAGATTCCGATGCTTCACTTCAGGTTTACTGTATCCCTAGGTCCTTCTTATTGACGATGAAACACAGAAATTGCATCGGAACTAAATACAAAAGGCACAATGCCGACTTAAGTACAAGAAGACTGACACTTCCTGCTGGCTATGAATGAACGATTCCTGTGACATTAGTTATGGATTCCGATGCTTCACTTCAGGTTTTGCTGTATCCTTTGGACCTTCTTATTGGCGACGAAACACAGAAATTGCATCGGAACTAAATAGAAAAGGCACAATGCCGACTTAAGTACAAGAGGACTGACTCTTCTTACTGTCTATGTTTGAACCATTCCTGTGACACTAGTTATAGATTCCGATGCTTCACTTCACGTATACTGTATCCCTTGGACCTTCTTATTGACGATGAAACACAGAAATTGCATCGGAATTAAATACAAAAGGCACAATGCCGACTTAAGTACAAGAAGACCGACGCTTCTTACTGACTGTTTTGAACCATTATTGTGACACTAGTTATAGATTTCGATGCTTCACTTCACGTTTACTGTATCCCTTGGTCCTTCTTATTGACGATGAAACACAGAAATTGCATCGGAATTAAATAGAAAAGGCACAATGCCGACCTAAGTACAAGAAGACTGACTCTTCTTACTGTCTATGTTTTGAACCATTCCTGTGACACTAGTTATAGATTCCGATGCCTCACTTCAGGTTTACTGTATCCCTCTGACCTTCTTATTGACGATGAAACACAGAAATTGCATCGGAATTAAATAGAAAAGGCACAATGCCGACTTAAGTACATGTAGACTGAATCTTCCTACTGTCTATGTTTGAAACATTCCTGTGACATTAGTTATAGATTCCGATGCTTCATTTTAGGTTTACTGTATCCCTTGGACCTTCTTATTGACGATGAAACACTGATAGTGCATTGGAATTAAATACAAAAGTCACAAAGCCAACTTAAGTACAAGACGACTGAATCTTCCTACTGTCTATGATTTGAAATATTCCTGTGACACTAGTTATAGATTCGGATGCTTCACATCAGGTTTACTGTATCCCTTGGACCTTCTTATTGACGATGAAACACAGAAATTGCATCGGAATTAAATACAAAATGCAAAATGCCGACTTAAGTACAAGAAGTCTGACTCTTCTTATTGACTATGCTTTGAACCATTCCTGTGACATTAGTTATAGATTCCGATGCTTCACTTCAGGTTTACTGTATCCTTTGGACCATCTTATTGACGACGCAATACAGAAATTGTATCGGAATTAATTAAAAAGGCAAAATGCCGACTTAAGTACAAGAAGACTGACTCTTCTTACTGTCTATGTTTTGAACCATTCCTGTGTCACTAGTTATAGATTCCGATGCTTCACTTCAGGTTTACTGTAACCCTTGGACCTTCTCATTGACGATGAAACTCAGAAAATGCATCGGAATTAAATCCAAAAGGCACAATGCCAACTTAAGTACAAGAAGACTGACTCTTCTTACTGACTATGTTTTGAAACATTCCTGTGACACTAGTTATAGATTCCGATGCTGCACTTCAAGTTTACTGTATCCCTCTGACTTTCATATTGACGATGAAACACAGAAATTGCATCGGATATAAATACAAAAGGCACAATGCCGACTTAAGTATATATAGACTGAATCTTCCAACTGTCTACGTTTGAACCACTCCTGCGACACTAGGTATAGATTCCGATGCTTCATTTCAGTTTTACTGTAACCCTTGGACCTTCTTATTCACGATGAAACACAGATAGTGTATCGGAATTAAATACAAATGGCACAATGCCAACTTAAGTACAAGAAAACTGATCTTCCTACTGTCTATGCTTTGAACCATTCCTGTGACACTAGTTATAGATTCCGATGCTTCACTTCAGGTTTACAGTATCCCTCTGACCTTCTTTTTGACGACGAAACACAGAAATTGCATCGGAATTATATAGAAAGGCACATTGCCGACTTAAGTACAAGAAGACTGACTCTTCTTAGTGACTATACCTTGATAAATTCCTGTGACACTAGTTATATATTCCGATGCTTCTCTTCAGGTTTACTGTATCCCTTAGACGTTCTTATTGACGATGAAACACAGAAATTGCATCGGAATTAAATACAAAAGGCAAAATGCTGACTTAAGTACAAGAAGACTGACTCTTCTTACTGACTATGTTTTGAACCATTCCTGTGACACTAGTTGTAGATTCCGATGCTTCACTTCAGGTTTACTGTATCCCTAGGTCCTTCTTATTGACGATGAAACACAGAAATTGCATCGGAACTAAATACAAAAGGCACAATGCCGACTTAAGTACAAGAAGACTGACTCTTCCTGCTGGCTATGAATGAACGATTCCTGTGACATTAGTTATGGATTCCGATGCTTCACTTCAGGTTTTGCTGTATCCTTTGGACCTTCTTATTGGCGACGAAACACAGAAATTGCATCGGAACTAAATAGAAAAGGCACAATGCCGGCTTAAGTACAAGAGGACTGACTCTTCTTACTGTCTATGTTTGAACCATTCCTGTGACACTAGTTATAGATTCCGATGCTTCACTTCACGTTTACTGTATCCCTTGGACCTTCTTATTGACGATGAAACACAGAAATTGCATCGGAATTAAATACTAAAGGCACAATGCCGACTTAAGTACAAGAAGACCGACGCTTCTTACTGACTGTTTTGAACCATTATTGTGACACTAGTTATAGATTCCGATGCTTCTCTTCACGTTTACTGTATCCCTTGGACCTTCTTATTGACGATGAAACACAGAAATTGCATCGGAATTAAATACAAAAGGCACAATGCCGAATTAAGTACAAGAAGACTGACGCTTTCTACAGTCTATGTTTTTAACGATTCCTGTGACATTAGTTATAGATTCCGATCCTTCACTTCAGGTTTACTGTATCCTTTGGACCATCTTATTGGCGACGAAATACAGAAATAGCATCGGAATTGAATAGAAAAGGCACAATGCCGACTTAAGTACAAGAAGACTGACTCTTCTTACTGACTGTTTTGAACCATTCCTGTGACACTAGTTATAGATTCCGATGCTTCACTTCAGGTTTACTGTATCTCTCTGACCTTCTTATTGACGATGAAACACAGAAATTGCATCGGAATTAAATAGAAAAGGCACAATGCCGACCTAAGTACAAGGAGACTGTCTCTTCATACTGTCTATGTTTTGAACCATTCCTGTGACACTAGTTATAGATTCCGATGCCTCACTTCATTTTTACTGTATCCCTCTGACCTTCTTATTGACGATGAAACACAGAAATTGCATCGGAATTAAATAGAAAAGGCACAATGCCGACTGTAGTACAAGAAGACTGACTCTTGCTACTGTCTATGTTTGAACCATTCCTGTGACACTAGTTATAGATTCCGATGCTTCACTTCGGGTTTACCGTGTTCCTCTGACCTTCTTATTGACGATGAAACACAGAAATTGCATCGGAATTAAATAGAAAATGCACAATTCCGTCTTAAGTACAAGCAGACTATCTCTTCATATTGTCAATGTTTTGAACCACTCCTGTGAGGCTAGTTACACATTCTGATGCTTCACTTCAGGTTTACTGTATCCCTTATGCCTTGTTATTGACGATGAAACACAGAAATTGCATCGGAATTAAATACAAAAGGCACAATGCCAACTTAAGTACAAGAAGAGTTACTCTTCTTACTGTCAATGTTTTGAACCTTTCCTGTGACACTAGTTATAGATTCAGATGCTCCACTTCAGGTTTACTGTATCCCTCTGACCTTCTTACTGACGATGAAACACAGAAATTGCATCGGAATTAAATACAAAAGGCACAATGCCGACTTAAGTACAAGAAGACTGACTCTTCTTACTGACTGTTTTGAACCATTCCTGTGACACTATTTATAGATTCCGATGTTTCACTTCAGGTTTACTGTATCCCTTGGACCTTCTATTTGTCGATGAAGCACAGAAATTTCATCGGAATTAAATAGAAAATGCACAATGCCGACATAAGTACATGAAGACAGACTCTTCTTACTGACTATGCTTTGAACCATTCCTGTGACACTAGTTGTAGATTCCGATGCTTCACTTCAGGTTTACTGTATCCCTAGGTCCTTCTTATTGACGATGAAACACAGAAATTGCATCGGAACTAAATACAAAAGGCACAATGCCGACTTAAGTACAAGAGGACTGACTCTTCCTGCTGGCTATGAATGAACGATTCCTGTGACATTAGTTATGGATTCCGATGCTTCACTTCTGGTTTTGCTGTATCCTTTGGACCTTCTTATTGGCGACGAAACACAGAAATTGCATCGGAACAAAATAGAAAAGGCACAATGCCGACTTAAGTACAAGAGGACTGACTCTTCTTACTGTCTATGTTTGAACCATTCCTGTGACACTAGTTATAGATTCCGATGCTTCACTTCACGTTTACTGTATCCCTTGGACCTTCTTATTGACGATGAAACACAGAAATTGACTCGGAATTAAATACTAAAGGCACAATGCCGACTAAAGTACAAGAAGACCGACGCTTCTTACTGACTGTTTTGAACCATTCCTGTGACACTAGTTATAGATTCCGATGCTTCACTTCAGGTTTACTGTATCTCTCTGACCTTCTTATTGACGATGAAACACAGAAATTCCATCGGAATTAAATAGAAAAGGCACAATGCCGACCTAAGTACAAGGAGACTGTCTCTTCTTACTGTCTATGTTTTGAACCATTCCTGTGACTCTAGTTATAGATTCCGATGCCTCACTTCAGGTTTACTGTATCCCTCTGACCTTCTTATTGACGATGAAACACAGAAATTGCATCGGAATTAAATAGAAAAGGCACAATGCCGACTTAAGTACAAGAAGACTGACTCTTCCTACTGTCTATGTTTGAACCATTCCTGTGACACTAGTTATAGATTCCGATGCTTCACTTCAGGTTTACCGTGTTCCTCTGACCTTCTTATTGACGATGAAACACAGAAATTGCATCGGAATTAAATAGAAAATGCACAATGCCGTCTTAAGTACAAGCAGACTATCTCTTCATAGTGTCAATGTTTTGAACCACCCCTGTGAGGCTAGTTACACATTCTGATGCTTCACTTCAGGTTTACTGTATCCCTTATGCCTTGTTATTGACGATGAAACACAGAAATTGCATCGGAATTAAATGCAAAAGGCACAATGCCAACTTAAGTACAAGAAGAGTTACTCTTCTTACTGTCAATGTTTTGAACCTTTCCTGTGACACTAGTTATAGATTCAGATGCTCCACTTCAGGTTTACTGTATCCCTCTGACCTTCTTACTGACGATGAAACACAGAAATTGCATCGGAATTAAATACAAAAGGCACGATGCCGACTTAAGTACAAGAAGACTGACTCTTCTTACTGACTGTTTTGAACCATTCCTGTGACACTATTTATAGATTCCGATGTTTGACTTCAGGTTTACTGTATCCCTTGGACCTTCTATTTGTCGATGAAGCACAGAAATTGCATCGGAATTAAATAGAAAATGCACAATGCCGACTTAAGTACATGAAGACAGACTCTTCCTACTGACTATGTTTTGAACCATTCCTGTGACACTAGTTGTAGATTCCGATGCTTCACTTCAGGTTTACTGTATCCCTATTTCCTTCTTATTGACGATGAAACACAGAAATTGCATCGGAACTAAATACAAAAGGCACAATGCCGACTTAAGTACAAGAAGACTGACTCTTCCTGCTGGCTATGAATGAACGATTCCTGTGACATTAGTTATGGATTCCGATGCTTCACTTCTGGTTTTGCTGTATCCTTTGGACCTTCTTATTGGCGACGAAACACAGAAATTGCATCGGAACTAAATAGAAAAGGCACAATGCCGACTTAAGTACAAGAGGACTGACTCTTCTTACTGTCTATGTTTGAACCATTCCTGTGACACTAGTTATAAATTCCGATGCTTCACTTCACGTTTACTGTATCCCTTGGACCTTCTTATTGACGATGAAACACAGAAATTGCATCGGAATTAAATACAAAAGGCACAATGCCGACTCAAGTACAAGAAGACTGACGCTTCCTACTGTCTATGTTTTTAACGATTCCTGTGACATTAGCTATAGATTCCGATCTTTCACTTCAGATTTACTGTATCCTTTGGACCATCTTATTGGCGACGAAATACAGAAATTGCATCGGAATTAAATAGAAAAGGCACAATGCCGACATAAGTACATGTAGACTGAATCTTCCTATTGTCTATGTTTGAACCATTCCTGTGACATTAGTTATAGATTCCGATGCTTCATTTTAGGTTTACTGTATCCCTTGGACCTTCTTATTGACGATGAAACACTGATAGTGCATTGGAATTAAATACAAAAGTCACAAAGCCAACTTAAGTACAAGACGACTGAATCTTCCTACTGTCTATGTTTTGAAATATTCCTCTGACACTAGTTATAGATTTGGATGCTTCACATCAGGTTTACTGTATCCCTTGGACCTTCTTATTGACGATGAAACACAGAAATTGCATCGGAATTAAATACAAAATGCAAAATGCCGACTTAAGTACAAGAAGTCTGACTCTTCTTATTGACTATGCTTTGAACCATTCCTGTGACACTAGTTATAGATTCCGATGCTTCACTTCAGGTTTACTGTATCCTTTGGACCATCTTATTGACGACGCAATACAGAAATTGTATCGGAATTAATTAAAAAAGGCAAAATGCCGACTTAAGTACAAGAAGACTGACTCTTCTTACTGTCTATGTTTTGAACCATTCCTGTGTCACTAGTTATAGATTCCAATGCTTCACTTCAGGTTTACTGTAACCCTTGGACATTCTCATTGACGATGAAACTCAGAAAATGCATCGGAATTAAATCCAAAAGGCACAATGCCAACTTAAGTACAAGAAGACTGACTCTTCTTACTGACTATGCTTTGAACCACTCCTGCGACACTAGGTATAGATTCCGATGCTTCATTTCAGTTTTACTGTATCCCTTGGACCTTCTTATTCGCGATGAAACACAGATAGTGTATCGGAATTAAATACAAATGGCACAATGCCAACTTAAGTACAAGAAAACTGACTCTTCCTACTGTCTATGTTTTGAACCATTCCTGTGACACTAGTTATAGATTCCGATGCTTCACTTCAGGTTTACAGTATCCCTCTGACCTTCTTTTTGACGACGAAACACAGAAATTGCATCGGAATTAAATAGAAAAGCACAATGCCGACTTAAGTACAAGAAGACTGACTCTTCTTAGTGACTATACCTTGATAAATTCCTGTGACACTAGTTATATATTCCGATGCTTCTCTTCAGGTTTACTGTATCCCTTGGACGTTCTTATTGACGATGAAACACAGAAATTGCATCGGACTTAAATACAAAAGGCAAAATGCTGACTTAAGTACAAGAAGACTGACTCTTCTTACTGACTATGTTTTGAACCATTCCTGTGACACTAGTTGTAGATTCCGATGCTTCACTTCAGGTTTACTGTATCCCTAGGTCCTTCTTATTGACGATGAAACACAGAAATTGCATCGGAACTGAATACAAAAGGCACAATGCCGACTTAAGTACAAGAAGACTGACTCTTCCTGCTCGCTATGAATGAACGATTCCTGTGACATTAGTTATGGATTCCGATGCTTGACTTCAGGTTTTGCTGTATCCTTTGGACCTTCTTATTGGCGACGAAACACAGAAATTGCATCGGAACTAAATAGAAAAGGCACAATGCCGACTTAAGTACAAGAGGACTGACTCTTCTTACTGTCTATGTTTGAACCATTCCTGTGACACTAGTTATGGATTCCGATGCTTCACTTCACGTTCACTGTATCCCTTGGACGTTCTTATTGACGATGAAACACCGAAATTGCATCGGAATTAAATACAAAAGGCACAATGCCGACTTAAGTACAAGAAGACCGACGCTTCTTACTGACTGTTTTGAACCATTATTGTGACACTAGTTATAGATTCCGATGCTTCACTTCACGTTTACTGTATCCCTTGGACCTTCTTATTGACGATGAAACACAGAAATTGCATCGGAATTAAATACAAAAGGCACAATGCCGAATTAAGTACAAGAAGACTGACGCTTCCTACTGTCTATGTTTTTAACGATTCCTGTGACATTGTTATAGATTCCGATCCTTCACTTCAGGTTTACTGTATCCTTTGGACCATCTTATTGGCGACGAAATACAGAAATTGCATCGGAATTAAATAGAAAAGGCACAATGCCGACTTAAGTACAAGAAGACTGACTCTTCTTACTGACTGTTTTGAACCATTCCTGTGACACTAGTTATAGATTCCGATGCTTCACTTCAGGTTTACTGTATCTCTCTGACCTTCTTATTGACGATGAAACACAGAAATTGCATCGGAATTAAATAGAAAAGGCACAATGACGACCTAAGTACAAGAAGACTGTCTCTTCTTACTGTCTATGTTTTGAACCATTCCTGTGACACTAGTTATAGATTCCGATGCCTCACTTCAGGTTTACTGTATCCCTCTGACCTTCTTATTGACGATGAAACACAGAAATTGCATCGGAATTAAATAGAAAAGGCACAATGCCGACTTTAGTACAAGAAGACTGACTCTTCCTACTGTCTATGTTTGAACCATTCCTGTGACACTAGTTATAGATTCCGATGCTTCACTTCAGGTTTACTGTATCCCTTATGCCTTGTTATTGACGATGAAACACAGAAATTGCATCGGAATTAAATACAAAAGGCACAATGCCGACTTAAGTACAAGAAGACTGACTCTTCTTACTGACTGTTTTGAACCATTCCTGTGACACTATTTATAGATTCCGATGCTTCACTTCAGGTTTACTGTAACCCTAGGACCTTCTCATTGACGATGAAACTCAGAAAATGCATCGGAATTAAATACAAAAGGCACAATTCCGACTTAAATACAAGAACACTGACTCTTCTAACTGACTGCTTTGAACCATTCCTCTGACACTAGTTATAGATTCCGATGCTTCACTTCAGGTTTCCTGTATCCCTCTGACCTTCTTGCTGACGATGAAACACAGAAATTGCATCGGAATTAAATACAAAAGGCACAATGCCGACTTAAGTACAAGAAGACTGACTCTTCTTACTGACTGTTTTGAACCATTCCTGTGACACTAGTTATAGATTTCGATGCTTCACTTCAGGTTTACTGTATCCCTTGGACCTTCTTGTTGACGATGAAACACAGAAAATGCATCGGAATTAAATACAAATGGCACAATGCCGACTTAAGTACAAGAAGACCGACTCTTATTACTGACTGTTTTGAACCATTCCAGTGACACTAGTTATAGATTCCGATGCTTCACTTCAGGGTTAATCTATCAGTAGGACCTTCTGAATGACGATGAAACACAGAAATTGCAACGGAAAAAATACAAAAGGCACAATGCCGAATTAAGTACAAGAAGACTGACTCTTACTACTGTCTATGTTTTTAACGTTTCCTGTGACATTAGTTATAGATTCCGATCCTTCACTTCAGGTTTACTGTATCCTTTGGACCATCTTATTAGCGACGAAATACAGAAATTGCATCGGAATTAATTAGAAAAGCACAATGCCGACTTAAGTACAAGAAGACTGACTCTTCTTACTGTCTATGTTTTGAACCATTCCTGTGACACTAGTTATAGATTCCGATGCCTCACTTCAGGTTTACTGTATCCCTCTGACCTTCTTATTGACGATGAAACACAGAAATTGCATCGGAATTAAATAGAAAAGGCACAATGCCGACTTTAGTACAAGAAGACTGACTCTTCCTACTGTCTATGTTTGAACCATTCCTGTGACACTAGTTATAGATTCCGACGCTTCACTTCAGGTTTACCGTGTTCCTCTGACCTTCTTATTGACGATGAAACACAGAAATTGCATCGGAATTAAATAGAAAATGCACAATGCCGTCTTAAGTACAAGCAGACTATCTCTTCATAGTGTCAATGTTTTGAACCACCCCTGTGAGGCTAGTTACACATTCTGATGCTTCACTTCAGGTTTACTGTATCCCTTATGCCTTGTTATTGACGATGAAACACAGAAATTGCATCGGAATTAAATACAAAAGGCACAATGCCAACTTAAGTACAAGAAGAGTTACTCTTCTTACTGTCAATGTTTTGAACCTTTCCTGTGACACTAGTTATAGATTCAGATGCTCCACTTCAGGTTTACTGTATCCCTCTGACCTTCTTACTGACGATGAAACACAGAAATTGCATCGGAATTAAATACAAAAGGCACGATGCCGACTTAAGAACAAGAAGACTGACTCTTCTTACTGACTGTTTTGAACCATTCCTGTGACACTATTTATAGATTCCGATGTTTGACTTCAGGTTTACTGTATCCCTTGGACCTTCTATTTGTCGATGAAGCACAGAAATTGCATCGGAATTAAATAGAAAATGCACAATGCCGACTTAAGTACATGAAGACAGACTCTTCCTACTGACTATGTTTTGAACCATTCCTGTGACACTAGTTGTAGATTCCGATGCTTCACTTCAGGTTTACTGTATCCCTATATCCTTCTTATTGACGATGAAACACAGAAATTGCATCGGAACTAAATACAAAAGGCACAATGCCGACTTAAGTACAAGAAGACTGACTCTTCCTGCTGGCTATGAATGAACGATTCCTGTGACATTAGTTATGGATTCCGATCCTTCACTTCTGGTTTTGCTGTATCCTTTGGACCTTCTTATTGGCGACGAAACACAGAAATTGCATCGGAACTAAATAGAAAAGGCACAATGCCGACTTAAGTACAAGAGGACTGACTCTTCTTACTGTCTATGTTTGAACCATTCCTGTGACACTAGTTATAAATTCCGATGCTTCACTTCACGTTTACTGTATCCCTTGGACCTTCTTATTGACGATGAAACACAGAAATTGCATCGGAATTAAATACAAAAGGCACAATGCCGACTCAAGTACAAGAAGACTGACGCTTCCTACTGTCTATGTTTTTAACGATTCCTGTGACATTAGCTATAGATTCCGATCTTTCACTTCAGATTTACTGTATCCTTTGGACCATCTTATTGGCGACGAAATACAGAAATTGCATCGGAATTAAATAGAAAAGGCACAATGCCGACTTAAGTACATGTAGACTGAATCTTCCTATTGTCTATGTTTGAACCATTCCTGTGACATTAGTTATAGATTCCGATGCTTCATTTTAGGTTTACTGTATCCCTTGGACCTTCTTATTGACGATGAAACACTGATAGTGCATTGGAATTAAATACAAAATTCACAAAGCCAACTTAAGTACAAGACGACTGAATCTTCCTACTGTCTATGTTTTGAAATATTCCTCTGACACTAGTTATAGATTTGGATGCTTCACATCAGGTTTACTGTATCCCTTGGACCTTCTTATTGACGATGAAACACAGAAATTGCATCGGAATTAAATACAAAATGCAAAATGCCGACTTAAGTACAAGAAGTCTGACTCTTCTTATTGACTATGCTTTGAACCATTCCTGTGACACTAGTTATAGATTCCGATGCTTCACTTCAGGTTTACTGTATCCTTTGGACCATCTTATTGACGACGCAATACAGAAATTGTATCGGAATTAATTAAAAAAGGCAAAATGCCGACTTAAGTACAAGAAGACTGACTCTTCTTACTGTCTATGTTTTGAACCATTCCTGTGTCACTAGTTATAGATTCCAATGCTTCACTTCAGGTTTACTGTAACCCTTGGACATTCTCATTGACGATGAAACTCAGAAAATGCATCGGAATTAAATCCAAAAGGCACAATGCCAACTTAAGTACAAGAAGACTGACTCTTCTTACTGACTATGCTTTGAACCACTCCTGCGACACTAGGTATAGATTCCGATGCTTCATTTCAGTTTTACTGTATCCCTTGGACCTTCTTATTCACGATGAAACACAGATAGTGTATCGGAATTAAATACAAATGGCACAATGCCAACTTAAGTACAAGAAAACTGACTCTTCCTACTGTCTATGTTTTGAACCATTCCTGTGACACTAGTTATAGATTCCGATGCTTCACTTCAGGTTTACAGTATCCCTCTGACCTTCTTTTTGACGACGAAACACAGAAATTGCATCGGAATTAAATAGAAAAGCACAATGCCGACTTAAGTACAAGAAGACTGACTCTTCTTAGTGACTATACCTTGATAAATTCCTGTGACACTAGTTATATATTCCGATGCTTCTCTTCAGGTTTACTGTTTCCCTTGGACGTTCGTATTGACGATGAAACACAGAAATTGCATCGGACTTAAATACAAAAGGCAAAATGCTGACTTAAGTACAAGAAGACTGACTCTTCTTACTGACTATGTTTTGAACCATTCCTGTGACACTAGTTGTAGATTCCGATGTTTCACTTCAGGTTTACTGTATCCCTAGGTCCTTCTTATTGACGATGAAACACAGAAATTGCATCGGAACTGAATACAAAAGGCACAATGCCGACTTAAGTACAAGAAGACTGACTCTTCCTGCTGGCTATGAATGAACGATTCCTGTGACATTAGTTATGGATTCCGATGCTTGACTTCAGGTTTTGCTGTATCCTTTGGACCTTCTTATTGGCGACGAAACACAGAAATTGCATCGGAACTAAATAGAAAAGGCACAATGCCGACTTAAGTACAAGAGGACTGACTCTTCTTACTGTCTATGTTTGAACCATTCCTGTGACACTAGTTATGGATTCCGATGCTTCACTTCACGTTTACTGTATCCCTTGGACGTTCTTATTGACGATGAAACACCGAAATTGCATCGGAATTAAATACAAAAGGCACAATGCCGACTTAAGTACAAGAAGACCGACGCTTCTTACTGACTGTTTTGAACCATTATTGTGACACTAGTTATAGATTCCGATGCTTCACTTCACGTTTACTGTATCCCTTGGACCTTCTTATTGACGATGAAACACAGAAATTGCATCGGAATTAAATACAAAAGGCACAATGCCGAATTAAGTACAAGAAGACTGACGCTTCCTACTGTCTATGTTTTTAACGATTCCTGTGACATTGTTATAGATTCCGATCCTTCACTTCAGGTTTACTGTATCCTTTGGACCATCTTATTGGCGACGAAATACAGAAATTGCATCGGAATTAAATAGAAAAGGCACAATGCCGACTTAAGTACAAGAAGACTGACTCTTCTTACTGACTGTTTTGAACCATTCCTGTGACACTAGTTATAGATTCCGATGCTTCACTTCAGGTTTACTGTATCTCTCTGACCTTCTTATTGACGATGAAACACAGAAATTGCATCGGAATTAAATAGAAAAGGCACAATGCCGACCTAAGTACAAGAAGACTGTCTCTTCTTACTGTCTATGTTTTGAACCATTCCTGTGACACTAGTTATAGATTCCGATGCCTCACTTCAGGTTTACTGTATCCCTCTGACCTTCTTATTGACGATGAAACACAGAAATTGCATCGGAATTAAATAGAAAAGGCACAATGCCGACTTTAGTACAAGAAGACTGACTCTTCCTACTGTCTATGTTTGAACCATTCCTGTGACACTAGTTATAGATTCCGATGCTTCACTTCCGGTTTACCGTGTTCCTCTGACCTTCTTATTGACGATGAAACACAGAAATTGCATCGGAATTAAATAGAAAATGCACAATGCCGTCTTAAGTACAAGCAGAATATCTCTTCATAGTGTCAATGCTTTGAACCACTCCTGTGAGGCTACTTACACATTCTGATGCTTCACTTCAGGTTTACTGTATCCCTTATGCCTTGTTATTGACGATGAAACACAGAAATTGCATCGGAATTAAATACAAAAGGCACAATGCCGACTTAAGTACAAGAAGACTGACTCTTCTTACTGACTGTTTTGAACCATTCCTGTGACACTATTTATAGATTCCGATGCTTCACTTCAGGTTTACTGTAACCCTAGGACCTTCTCATTGACGATGAAACTCAGAAAATGCATCGGAATTAAATACAAAAGGCACAATTCCGACTTAAATACAAGAACACTGACTCTTCTAACTGACTGCTTTGAACCATTCCTCTGACACTAGTTATAGATTCCGATGCTTCACTTCAGGTTTCCTGTATCCCTCTGACCTTCTTGCTGACGATGAAACACAGAAATTGCATCGGAATTAAATACAAAAGGCACAATGCCGACTTAAGTACAAGAAGACTGACTCTTCTTACTGACTGTTTTGAACCATTCCTGTGACACTAGTTATAGATTTCGATGCTTCACTTCAGGTTTACTGTATCCCTTGGACCTTCTTGTTGACGATGAAACACAGAAAATGCATCGGAATTAAATACAAATGGCACAATGCCGACTTAAGTACAAGAAGACCGACTCTTATTACTGACTGTTTTGAACCATTCCAGTGACACTAGTTATAGATTCCGATGCCTCACTTCAGGGTTAATCTATCAGTAGGACCTTCTGAATGACGATGAAACACAGAAATTGCAACGGAAAAAATACAAAAGGCACAATGCCGAAATAAGTACAAGAAGACTGACTCTTACTACTGTCTATGTTTTTAACGATTCCTGTGACATTAGTTATAGATTCCGATCCTTCACTTCAGGTTTACTGTATCCTTTGGACCATCTTATTAGCGACGAAATACAGAAATTGCATCGGAATTAATTAGAAAAGCACAATGCCGACTGAAGTACAAGAAGACTGACTCTTCTTACTGTCTATGTTTTGAACCATTCCTGTGACACTAGTTATAGATTCCGATGCCTCACTTCAGGTTTACTGTATCCCTCTGACCTTATTGACGATGAAACACAGAAATTGCATCGGAATTAAATGGAAAAGGCACAATGCCGACTTTAGTACAAGAAGACTGACTCTTCCTACTGTCTATGTTTTGAACCATTCCTGTGACACTAGTTATAGCTTCCGATGCTTCACTTCAGGTTTACCGTATTCCTCTGACCTTCTTATTGACGATGAAACACAGAAATGGCATCGGAATTAAATAGAAAATGCAGAATGCCGTCTTAAGTACAAGCAGACAGACTCTTCTTAGTGTCTATTTTTGAAACACCCCTGTGAGGCTAGTTACACATTCTGATGCTTCACTTCAGGTTTACTGTATCCCTTATACCTTGTTATTGACGATGAAACACAGAAATTGCATCGGAATTAAATACAAAAGGCACAATGCCAACTTAAGTACAAGAAGACTGACTCTTCCTACTGTCTATGTTTTGAAATATTCCTGTGACACTAGCTATAGATTCGGATGCTTCACTTCAGGTTTACTGTATCCCTTGGAGCTTCTTATTGACGATGAAACACAGAAATTGCATCGGAATTAAATACAAAATGCACAATGCCGACTTAAGTACAAGAAGTCTGACTCTTCTTACTGACTGCTTTGAACCATTCCTGTGCCACTAGTTATGGATTCCGATGCTTCACTTCAGGTTTACTGTATCCCTTGGACCTTCTATTTGTCGATGAAACACAGAAATTGCATCGGAATTAAATAGAAAAGGCACAATGCCGACTTAAGTACAAGAAGACAGACTCTTCTTACTGACTATGTTTTGAACCATTCCTGTGACACTAGTTATAGATTCCGATGCTTCACTTCAGGTTTACTGTATCCCTCTGACCTTCGTATTGACGATGAAACACAGAAATTGCATCGGATATAAATACAAAAGGCACAAAGCTGACTTAAGTACATGTAGACTGAATATTCCTACTGTCTATGTTTGAACCATTCCTGTGACATTAGTTATAGACTCCGATCCTTCATTTCAGGTTTACTGTATCCCTTGGACCTACTTATTGACGATGAAACACTGATAGTGATTGGAATTAAATACAAAAGTCACAATGCCAACTTAAGTACAAGAAGACTGACTCTTCCTACTGCCTATGTTTTGAAATATTCCTGTGACACTAGTTATAGATTCGGATGCTTCACTTCAGGATTACTGTATCCCTTGGACCTTCTTATTGACGATGAAACACAGAAATTGCATCGGAATTAAATACAAAATGCACAATGACGACTTAAGTACAACATGTCTGTCTCTTCTTATTGACTATGCTTTGAACCATTCCAGTGTCACTAGTTATAGATTCCGATGTTTCACTTCAGGTTTACTGTAACCCTAGGACCTTCTCATTCACGATGAAACTCAGAAAATGCATCGGAATTAAATACAAAAGGCACAATTCCGACTTAAATACAAGAAGACTGACTCTTCTAACTGACTGTTTTGAACCATTCCTGTGACATTAGTTATAGATTCCGATGCTTCACTTCAGGTTTACTGTATCCTCTGGACCATCTTATTGGCGGCGCAATACAGAAATTGCATTGGAATTAATTAGGAAAGGCACAATTCCGACTTAAGTACAAGAAGACTGACTCTTCTTACTGTCTATGATTTGAACCATTCCTGTGTCACTAGTTATAGATTCCGATGTTTCACTTCAGGTTTACTGTAACCCTAGGACCTTCGCATTCACGATGAAACTCAGACAATGCATCGGAATTAAATACAAAAGGCACAATTCCGACTTAAATACAAGAAGACTGACTCTTCTAACTGACTGTTTTGAACCATTCCTGTAACACTAGTTATAGATTCCGATGCTTCACTTTAGGTTTCCTGTATCCCTCTGACCTTCCTACTGACGATGAAACACAGAAATTGCATCGGAATTAAATACAAAAGGCACAAAGCCGACTTAAGCACAAGAAGACTGACTCTTCTTACTGTCTATGTTTTGAACCTTTCCTGTGACACTAGTTATAGATTCCGATGCCTCACGTCAGGTTTACTGTATCCCTCTGACCTTCTTATTGACGATGAAACACAGAAATTGCATCGGAATTAAATAGAAAAGGCACAATGCCGACTTAAGTACAAGAAGTCTGACTCTTCCTACTGTCTATGCTTTGAACCGTTTCTGTGACACTAGTTATAGATTTCGATGCTTCACTTCAGGTTTACTGTATCCCTTGGAGCTTCTTATTGCCGATGAAACACAGAAATTGCATCGGAATTAAATAGAAAAGGCACAATGCCGACTTAAGTACAAGAAGACGGACTCTTCCTACTATCTATGTTTTGAACCATTCCTGTGACACTAGTTATAGATTCCGATGCTTCACTTCCGGTTTACTGTATCCCTTGGACCTTCTCATCGACGATGAAACTCAGAAAATGCATAGGAATGAAATACAGAAGGCACAATGCCGAATTAATTACAAGAAGACTGACTCTTCTTACTGACTGTTTTGAACCATTCCTGTGACACTAGTTATAGATTCCGATGCTTCACTTCAGGTTTACTGTATCCCTCTGACCTTCTCATTGACGATGAAACACAGTAATTGCATCGGAATTAAATTGATAGGGGCACAATGCCGACTTAAGTACAAGAAAACTGACTCTTCTTACAGTCAATGTTTTGAACCATTCCTGTGACACTAATTATAGATTCAGATGCTACACTTCAGGTTTACTGTATCCCTTGGACCTTCTTGTTGACGATGAAACACAGATATTGCATCGGAAATAAATCCAAAAGGCACAATGCCGACTTAAGTACAAGAAGACCGACTCTTCTTACTGACTATGTTATGAACCATTCCTGTGACACTAGTCATAGATTCCGATGCTTCACTTCAGGTTTACTGTATCCCTCTGACCTTTTTATTGACGATGAAAGACAGAAATTGCATCGGCTATAAATACAAAAGGCACAATGCCGACTTAAGTACATGTAGACTGAATCTTCCTACTGTCTATGTTTGAACAATTCCTGTGACATTAGTTATAGATTCCGATGCATCATTTCAGGTTTAATGTATACCTTGGACCTTCTTATTGACGATGAAACACTGATAGTGCATCGGAATTATATACAAAATGCACAATGCCAACTTAAGTACAAGAAGACTGACTCTTCCTACTGTCTCTATTTGAACCATTCCTGTGACACTAGTTATTGATTCCGATGCTTCACTTAAGGTTTACTCTATCCCTCTGACCTTCTTATTGACGATGAAACACAGAAATTGCATCGGAATTAAATACAAAAGCCATAATGCCAACTTAAGTACAAGAAGACTGGCTCTTCTTAGTGACTATGTTTGAACCATTCCTGTGACACTAGTTATAGATTCCGATGCTTCACTTCACGTTCACTGTATCCCATGGACATTCGTATTGACGATGAAACACAGAAATTGCAACGGAATTAAATACGAAAGGCACAATGCCGACTTAAGTACAAGAAGACTGGCTCTTCTTACTGTCTATGTTTTGACCCATTCCTGTGGCAATAGTTATAGATTCCGATGCTTCACTTCAGGTTTACTGTATCCTTTGGACCATCGTATTGGCGGCGCAATACAGAAATTGCATCGGAATTAATTAGAAAATGCACAATGCCGACTTAAGTACAAGAAGACTGACTTTTCTTACTGATGATTTGAACCATTCCTGTGTCACTAGTTATAGATTCCGATGTTTCACTTCAGGTTTACTGTAACCCTAGGACCTTTTCATTGAGGATGAAACTCAGAAAATGCATCGGAATTAAATACAAAAGGCACAATTCCGACTTAAGTACAAGAAGACTGACTCTTCTTACTGACTGTTTTGAACCATTCCTGTGACACTAGTTATAGATTCCGATGCTTCACTTCAGGTTTCCTGTATCCCTCTGACCTTCTTACTAACGATGAAACACAGAAATTGCATCGTAATTAAATACAAAAGGCACAATGCCGACTTAAGTACAAGAAGACTGACTCTTATTACTATATATGATTTGAACCATTCCTGTGACACTAGTTATAGATTCCGATGCTTCACTTCAGGTTTACTGTATCCCTTGGACCTTATTATTGTCGATGAAACACAGAAATTGCATCGGAATTAAATAGAAAAGGCACAATGCCGACTTAAGTACAAGAAGACTGTCTCTTCCTACTATCTAAGCTTTGAACCATTCCTGTGACACTAGTTATAGATTCCGATGCCTCACCTCAGTTCACTGTATCCCTCTGACCTTCTTATTGACGATGAAACTCAGAAAATGCATCGGAATTAAATACAAAAGCACATTTCCGACTTAAGTACAAGATGACTGACTCTTCTTACTGACTGTTTTGAACCATTCCTGTGACACTAGTTATAGATTCCGATGCTTCACTTCAGGTTTCCTGTATCCCTCTGACCTTCTTACCGACGATGAAACACAGAAATTGCATCGGAATTAAATACAAAAGGCACAATGCCGACTTAAGTACAAGAAGACTGACTCTTCTTACTGTCTATTATTTGAACCATTCCTGTGACACTAGTTATAGATTCCGATGCTTCACTTCAGGTTTACTGTATCCCTTGGACCTTCTTATTGTCGATGAAACACAGAAATTCCATCGGAATTAAATGGAAAAGGCCTAATGCCGACTTAAGTACAAGAAGACTGACTCTTCCTACTATCTATGTTTTGAACAATTCCTGTGACACTAGTTATAGATTCCGATGCTTCACCTCAGGTTCACTGTATCCCTCTGACCTTCTTATTGACGATGAAACACAGAAATTGCATCGGAATTAAATACAAAAGGCACAATGCCGACTTAAGCACAAGAAGACTGACTCTTCTTACTGTCTATGTTTTGAACCATTCCTGTGACACTAGTTATAGATTCCGATGCCTCACTTCAGGTTTACTGTATCCCTCTGACCTTCTTATTGACGATGAAACACAGAAATTGCATCGGAATTAAATAGAAAAGGCACAATGCCGACTTAAGTACAAGAAGTCTGACTCTTCCTACTGTCTATGCTTTGAACCATTCCTGTGACACTAGTTATAGATTCCGATGCTTCACTTTAGGTTTACTGTATCCCTTGGACCTTCTTATTGACGATGAAACACCGAAATTGCATCTTAATTAAATAGAAAAGGCACAATGCCGACTTAAGTACAAGAAGACCGACTCTTCCTACTATCTATGTTTTGAACCATTCCTGTGACACTAGTTATAGATTCCGATGCTTCACCTCAGGTTCACTGTATCCCTCTGGCCTTCTTATTGACGATGAAACACAGATATTGCATCGGAATTAAATTGAAAACGCACAATGCCGACTTAAGTACAAGAAGACTGACTCTTCCTACTATCTATGCTTTGAACCATTCCTGTGACACTAGTTATAGATTCCGATGCTTCACTTCAGGTTTACTGTATCCCTTGGACCTTCTCATTGACGATAAAACTCAGAAAATGCATAGGATTGAAATACAAAAGGCACAATGGGGACTTAATTACAAGAAGACTGACTCTTCTTACTGACAATGTTTTGAACCATTCCTGTGACACTAGTTATAGCTTCCGATGCTTCACTTCAGGTTTACCGCATTCCTCAACCTTCTTATTGACGATGAAACACAGAAATTGCATCGGAATTAAATAGAAAATGCAGAATGCCGTCTTAAGTACAAGCAGACAGACTCTTCCTAGAGTCTATGTTTGAAACACTCCTGTGAGGCTAGTTACACATTCTGATGCTTCACTTCAGGTTTACTGTATCCCTTATACCTTGTTATTGACGATGAAACACAGAAATTGCATCGGAATTAATTACAAAAGGCACAATGCCAACTTAAGTACAAGAAGACTGACTCTTCTTACTGTCAATGTTTTGAACCATTCCTGTGACACTAGTTATAGATTCAGATGCTCCACTTCAGGTTTACTGTATCCCTTGGACCTTCTTGTTGACGATGAAACACAGAAATTGCATCGGAATTAGATCCAAACGGCACAATGCCAACTTAAGTACAAGAAGACTGACTCTTGCTACTGTCTATGTTTTGAAATATTCCTGTGACACTAGCTATAGATTCGGATGCTTCACTTCAGGTTTACTGTATCCCTTGGAGCTTCTTATTGACGATGAAACACAGAAATTGCATCGGAATTAAATACAAAATGCACAATGCCGACTTAAGTTCAAGAAGACAGACTCTTCTTACTGACTATGCTTTGAACCATTCCTGTGACACTAGTTATAGATTCCGATACTTCACTTCAGGTTTGCTGTATCCCTCTGACCTTCGTATTGACGATGAAACACAGAAATTGCATCGGATATAAATACAAAAGGCACAAAGCTGACTTAAGTACATGTAGACTGAATATTCCTACTGTCTATGTTTGAACCATTCCTGTGACATTAGTTATAGATTCCGATGCTTCATTTCAGGTTTACTGTATCCCTTGGACCTACTTATTGACGATGAAACACTGATAGTGCATTGGAATTAAATACAAAATTCACAATGCCAACTTAAGTACAAGAAGACTGACTCTTCCTACTGTCTATGTTTTGAAATATTCCTGTGACACTAGTTATAGATTCGGATGCTTCACTTCAGGTTTACTGTATCCCTTGGACCTTCTTATTGACGATGAAACACAGAAATTGCATCGGAATTAAATACAAAATGCACAATGACGACTTAAGTACAACATGTCTGACTCTTCTTATTGACTATGCTTTGAACCATTCCTGTGTCAATAGTTATAGATTCCGATGTTTCACTTCAGGTTTACTGTAACCCTAGGACCTTCTCATTCACGATGAAACTCAGAAAATGCATCGGAATTAAATACAAAAGGCACAATTCCGACTTAAATGCAAGAAGACTGACTCTTCTAACTGACTGTTTTGAACCATTCCTGTGACACTAGTTATAGATTCCGATGCTTCACTTCAGGTGTGCTGTATCCCTTGGACCTTCTTATTGTCGATGAAACACAGAAATTCCATCGGAATTAAATGGAAAAGGCCTAATGCCGACTTAAGTACAAGAAGACTGACTCTTCCTACTATCTATGTTTTGAACCATTCCTGTGACACTAGTTATAGATTCCGATGCTTCACCTCAGGTTCACTGTATCCCTCTGACCTTCTTATTGACGATGAAACACAGAAATTGCATCGGAATTAAATAGAAAAGGCACAATGCCGACTTAAGTACAAGAAGTCTGACTCTTCCTACTGTCTATGCTTTGAACCATTCCTGTGACACTAGTTATAGATTCCGATGCTTAACTTTAGGTTTACTGTATCCCTTGGACCTTCTTATTGACGATGAAACACCGAAATTGCATCTTAATTAAATAGAAAAAGCACAATGCCGACTTAAGTACAAGAAGACCGACTCTTCCTACTATCTATGTTTTGAACCATTCCTGTGACACTAGTTATAGATTCCGATGCTTCACCTCAGGTTCACTGTATCCCTCTGACCTTCTTATTGACGATGAAACACAGATATTGCATCGGAATTAAATTGAAAAGGCACAATGCCGACTTAAGTACAAGAAGACTGACTCTTCCTACTATCTATGCTTTGAACCATTCCTGTGACACTAGTTATAGATTCCGATGCTTCACTTCTGGTTTACTGTATCCCTTGGACCTTCTCATTGACGATGAAACTCAGAAAATGCATAGGATTGAAATACAAAAGGCACAATGGGGACTTAATTACAAGAAGACTGACTCTTCTTACTGACAATGTTTTGAACCATTCCTGTGACACTAGTTATAGATTCCGATGCTTCACTTCAGGTTTACTGTAACCCTAGGACCTTCTCATTGACGATGAAACTCAGAAAATGCATCGGAATTAAATACAAAAGGCATAATTCCGACTTAAATACAAGAAGACTGACTCTTCTAACTGACTGCTTTGAACCATTCCTCTGACACTAGTTATAGATTCCGATGCTTCACTTCAGGTTTCCTGTATCCCTCTGACCTTCTTGCTGACGATGAAACACAGAAATTGCATCGGAATTAAATACAAAAGGCACAATGCCGACTTAAGTACAAGAAGACTGACTCTTCTTACTGACTGTTTTGAACCATTCCTGTGACACTAGTTATAGATTTCGATGCTTCACTTTAGGTTTACTGTATCCCTTGGACCTTCTTGTTGACGATGAAACACAGAAAATGCATCGGAATTAAATACAAATGGCACAATGCCGACTTAAGTACAAGAAGACCGACTCTTATTACTGACTGTTTTGAACCATTCCAGTGACACTAGTTATAGATTCCGATGCTTCACTTCAGGGTTAATCTATCAGTAGGACCTTCTGAATGACGATGAAACACAGAAATTGCAACGGAAAAAATACAAAAGGCACAATGCCGAATTAAGTACAAGAAGACTGACTCTTCCTACTGTCTATGTTTTTAACGATTCCTGTGACATTAGTTATAGATTCCGATCCTTCACTTCAGGTTTACTGTATCCTTTGGACCATCTTATTGGCGACGAAATACAGAAATTGCATCGGAATTAATTAGAAAAGCACAATGCCGACTTAAGTACAAGAAGACTGACTCTTCTTACTGTCTATGTTTTGAACCATTCCTGTGACACTAGTTATAGATTCCGATGCCTCACTTCAGGTTTACTGTATCCCTCTGACCTTATTGACGATGAAACACAGAAATTGCATCGGAATTAAATGGAAAAGGCACAATGCCGACTTTAGTACAAGAAGACTGACTCTTCCTACTGTCTATGTTTTGAACCATTCCTGTGACACTAGTTATAGCTTCCGATGCTTCACTTCAGGTTTACCGTATTCCTCTGACCTTCTTATTGACGATGAAACACAGAAATTGCATCGGAATTAAATAGAAAATGCAGAATGCCGTCTTAAGTACAAGCAGACAGACTCTTCCTAGTGTCTATGTTTGAAACACTCCTGTGAGGCTAGTTACACATTCTGATGCTTCACTTCAGGTTTACTGTATCCCTTATACCTTGTTATTGACGATGAAACACAGAAATTGCATCGGAATTAAATACAAAAGGCACAATGCCAACTTAAGTACAAGAAGACTGACTCTTCTTACTGTCAATGTTTTGAACCATTCCTGTGACACTAGTTATAGATTCAGATGCTCCACTTCAGGTTTACTGTATCCCTTGGACCTTCTTGTTGACGATGAAACACAGAAATTGCATCGGAATTAGATCCAAACGGCACAATGCCAACTTAAGTACAAGAAGACTGACTCTTCCTACTGTCTATGTTTTGAAATATTCCTGTGACACTAGCTATAGATTCGGATGCTTCACTTCAGGTTTACTGTATCCCTTGGAGCTTCTTATTGACGATGAAACACAGAAATTGCATCGGAATTAAATACAAAATGCACAATGCCGACTTAAGTTCAAGAAGACAGACTCTTCTTACTGACTATGTTTTGAACCATTCCTGTGACACTAGTTATAGATTCCGATACTTCACTTCAGGTTTACTGTATCCCTCTGACCTTCGTATTGACGATGAAACACAGAAATTGCATCGGATATAAATACAAAGGGCACAAAGCTGACTTAAGTACAAGTAGACTGAATATTCCTACTGTCTATGTTTGAACCATTCCTGTGACATTAGTTATAGATTCCGATGCTTCATTTCAGGTTTACTGTATCCCTTGGACCAACTTATTGACGATGAAACACTGATAGTGCATTGGAATTAAATACAAAAGTCACAATGCCAACTTAAGTACAAGAAGACTGACTCTTCCTACTGTCTATGTTTTGAAATATTCCTGTGACACTAGTTATAGATTCGGATGCTTCACTTCAGGTTTACTGTATCCCTTGGACCTTCTTATTGACGATGAAACACAGAAATTGCATCGGAATTAAATACAAAATGCACAATGACGACTTAAGTACAACATGTCTGACTCTTCTTATTGACTATGCTTTGAACCATTCCTGTGTCAATAGTTATACATTCCGATGTTTCACTTCAGGTTTACTGTAACCCTAGGACCTTCTCATTCACGATGAAACTCAGAAAATGCATCGGAATTAAATACAAAAGGCACAATTCCGACTTAAATGCAAGAAGACTGACTCTTCTAACTGACTGTTTTGAACCATTCCTGTGACATTAGTTATAGATTCCGATGCTTCACTTCAGGTTTACTGTATCCTCTGGACCATCTTATTGGCGGCGCAATACAGAAATTGCATTGGAATTAATTAGAAAAGGCACAATGCCGACTTAAGTACAAGAAGACTGACTCTTCTCACTGTCTATGATTTGAACCATTCCTGTGTCACTAGTTGCAGATTCCGATGTTTCACTTCAGGTTTATTGTAACCCTAGGACCTTCTCATTCACGATGAAACTCAGAAAATGCATCGCAATTAAATACAAAAGGCACAATTCCGACTTAAATACAAGAAGACTGACTCTTCTAACTGACTGTTTTGAACCATTCCTGTAACACTAGTTATAGATTCCGATGCTTCACTTTAGGTTTCCTGTATCCCTCTGACCTTCCTACTGACGATGAAACACAGAAATTGCATCGGAATTAAATACAAAAGGCACAATGCCGACTTAAGTACGAGAAGACTGACTCATCTTACTAACTGTTTTGAACCATTCCTGTGACACTACTTATAGATTCCGATGCTTCACTGCAGGTTTACCGTATCCCTCTGACCCTCTTATTGACGATGAAATACAGAAATTCCATCGAAATTAAATACAAAAGGCACAAAGCCGACTTAAGCACAAGAAGACTGACTCTTCTTACTGTCTATGTTTTGAACCTTTCCTGTGACACTAGTTATAGATTCCGATGCCTCACGTCAGGTTTACTGTATCCCTCTGACCTTCTTATTGACGATGAAACACAGAAATTGCATCGGAATTAAATAGAAAAGGCACAATGCCGACTTAAGTACAAGAAGTCTGACTCTTCCTACTGTCTATGCTTTGAACCATTCCTGTGACACTAGCTATAGATTTCGATGCTTCACTTCAGGTTTACTGTATCCCTTGGAGCTTCTTATTGACGATGAAACACAGAAATTGCATCAGAACTAAATACAAAAGGCACAATACCAACTTAAGTACAAGAAGACTGACTCTTCCTACTGTCTATGTTTTGAACGATTCCTGTGACATTAGTTATAGATTCCGATGCTTTACTTCAGGTTTACTGTATCCTTTGGACCTTCTTATTGGCGACGCAATACAGAAATTGCACCGGAATTAATTAGAAAAGGCACAATGCCGACTTAAGTACAAGAAGACCGACTCTTCTTACTGACTATGTTATGAACCATTCCTGTGACACTAGTCATAGATTCCGATGCTTCACTTCAGGTTTACTGTATCCCTCTGACCTTTTTATTGACGATGAAAGACAGAAATTGCATCGGCTATAAATACAAAAGGCACAATGCCGACTTAAGTACATGTAGACTGAATCTTCCTACTGTCAATGTTTGAACAATTCCTGTGACATTAGTTATAGATTCCGATGCATCATTTCAGGTTTAATGTATACCTTGGACCTTCTTATTGACGATGAAACACAGTATTTGCATCGGAATTAAATTGAAAAGGGCACAATGCCGACTTAAGTACAAGAAGACTGACTCTTCTTACTGTCAATGTTTTGAACCAGTCCTCTGACACTAGTTATAGATTCAGATGCTCCACTTCAGGTTTACTGTATCCCTTGGACCTTCTTGTTGACGATGAAACACAGAAATTGCATCGGAATTAAATCCAAAAGGCACAATGCCGACTTAAGTACAAGAAGACCGACTCTTCTTACTGACTATGTTTTGAACCATTCCTGTGACACTAGTTATAGACTCCGATGCTTCATTTCAGGTTTACTGTATCCTTCTGACCTTCTTATTGACGATGAATTCACAGTAATTGCATCGGATATAAATACAAAAGGCACAATGCCGACTTATGTACATGTGGACTGAATCTTCCTACTGTCTATGTTAGAACCATTCCTGAGACATTAGTTGTAGATTCCGATGCTTCATTTCAGATATACTGTATCCCTTGGACCTTCTTATTGACGATGAAACACTGATAGGTCATCGGAATTAAATACAAAAGGCACAATGCCAACATAAGTACAAGAAGACTGACTCTTCCTACTGTCTATGTTTTGAACCATTCCTGTGACACTAGTTATACATTCGGATGCTTCACTTCAGGTTTACTGTATCCCTTGGACCTTCTTATTGACGATGAAACACAGAAATTGCATCAGAACTAAATACAAAAGGCACAATACCAACTTAAGTACAAGAAGACTGACTCTTCCTACTGTCTATGTTTTGAACGATTCCTGTGACATTAGTTATAGATTCCGATGCTTTACTTCAGGTTTACTGTATCCTTTGGACCTTCTTATTGGCGACGCAATACAGAAATTGCACCGGAATTAATTAGAAAAGGCACAATGCCGACTTAAGTACAAGAAGACTGACTCTTCTTACTGTCTATGTTTTGAACCATTCCTGTGTCACAAGTTATAGATTCCGATGTTTCACTTCAGGTTTACTGTATCCCTTGGATCTTCTTATTGACGATGAAACACAGAAATTGCATCGGAATTAAATAGAAAAGGCACAATGCCGACTTAAGTACAAGAAGACTGACTCTTCCTACTATCAATGTTTTGAACCATTCCTGTGACACTAGTTATAGATTCCGATGCTTCACCTCAGGTACACTGTATCCCTCTGACCTTCTTATTGACGATGAAACACAGAAATTGCATCGGAATTAAATACAAAATGCACAATGACGACTTAAGTACAAGATGTCTGACTCTTCTTATTGACTATGCTTTGAACCATTCCTGTGTCACTAGTTATAGATTCCGATATTTCACTTCAGGTTTACTGTAACCCTAGGACCTTCTCAATCACGATGAAACTCAGAAAATGCATCGGAATTAAATACAAATGCACAATTCCGACTTAAATGCAAGAAGACTGACTCTTCTAACTGCCTGTTTTGAACCATTCCTGTGACATTAGTAATAGATTCCGATGCTTCACTTCAGGTTTACTGTATCCTCTGGACCATCTTATTGGCGGCGCAATACAGAAATTGCATTGGAATTAATTAGAAAAGGCACAATGCCGACTTAAGTACAAGAAGACTGACTCTTCTTACTGTCTATGATTTGAACCATTCCTGTGTCACTAGTTATAGATTCCGATGTTTCACTTCAGGTTTACTGAAACCCTAGGACCTTCTCATTCACGATGAAACTCAGAAAATGCATCGGAATTAAATACAAAAGGCACAATTCCGACTTAAATACAAGAAGACTGACTCTTCTAACTGACTGTTTTGAACCATTCCTGTAACACTAGTTATAGATTCCGATGCTTCACTTTAGGTTTCCTGTATCCCTCTGACCTTCCTACTGACGATGAAACACAGAAATTGCATCGGAATTAAATACAAAAGGCACAATGCCGACTTAAGTACGAGAAGACTGACTCATCTTACTGACGGTTTTGAACCATTCCTGTGACACTACTTATAGATTCCGATGCTTCACTTCAGGTTTACCGTATCCCTCTGACCCTCTTATTGACGATGAAATACAGAAATTCCATCGAAATTAAATACAAAAGGCACAAAGCCGACTTAAGCACAAGAAGACTGACTCTTCTTACTGTCTATGTTTTGAACCTTTCCTGTGACACTAGTTATAGATTCCGATGCCTCACGTCAGGTTTACTGTATCCCTCTGACCTTCTTATTGACGATGAAACACAGAAATTGCATCGGAATTAAATAGAAAAGGCACAATGCCGACTTAAGTACAAGAAGTCTGACTCTTCCTACTGTCTATGCTTTGAACCATTCCTGTGACACTAGCTATAGATTTCGATGCTTCACTTCAGGTTTACTGTATCCCTTGGAGCTTCTTATTGACGATGAAACACAGAAATTGCATCGGAATGAAATAGAAAAGGCACAATGCCGACTTAAGTACAAGAAGACGGACTCTTCCTACTATCTATGTTTTGAACCATTCCTGTGACACTAGTTATAGATTCCGATGCTTCACTTCAGGTTTACTGTATCCCTTGGACCTTCTCATTGACGATGAAACTCAGAAAATGCATAGGAATGAAATACAGAAGGCACAATGCCGAATTAATTACTAGAAGACCGACTCTTCTTACTGACTGTTTTGAACCATTCCTGTGACACTAGTTATAGATTCCGATGCTTCACTTCAGGTTTACTGTATCCCTCTGACCTTCTCATTGACGATGAAACACAGTAATTGCATCGGAATTAAATTGATAGGGGCACAATGCCGACTTAAGTACAAGAAAACTGACTCTTCTTACAGTCAATGTTTTGAACCATTCCTGTGACACTAATTATAGATTCAGATGCTACACTTCAGGTTTACTGTATCCCTAGGACCTTCTTGTTGACGATGAAACACAGATATTGCATCGGAAATAAATCCAAAAGGCACAATGCCGACTTAAGTACAAGAAGACCGACTCTTCTTACTGACTATGTTATGAACCATTCCTGTGACACTAGTCATAGATTCCGATGCTTCACTTCAGGTTTACTGTATCCCTCTGACCTTTTTATTGACGATGAAAGACAGAAATTGCATCGGCTATAAATACAAAAGGCACAATGCCGACTTAAGTACATGTAGACTGAATCTTCCTACTGTCTATGTTTGAACAATTCCTGTGACATTAGTTATAGATTCCGATGCATCATTTCAGGTTTAATGTATACCTTGGACCTTCTTATTGACGATGAAACACTGATAGTGCATCGGAATTAAATACAAAACGCACAATGCCAACTTAAGTACAAGAAGACTGACTCTTCCCACTGTCTATATTTGAACCATTCCTGTGACACTAGTTATAGATTCCGATGCTTCACTTAAGGTTTACTCTATCCCTCTGACCTTCTTATTGACGATGAAACACAGAAATTGCATCGGAATTAAATACAAAAGCCATAATGCCAACTTAAGTACAAGAAGACTGGCTCTTCTTAGTGACTATGTTTGAACCATTCCTGTGACACTAGTTATAGATTCCGATGCTTCACTTCACGTTCACTGTATCCCATGGACATTCGTATTGACGATGAAACACAGAAATTGCAACGGAATTAAATACGAAAGGCACAATGCCGACTTAAGTACAAGAAGACTGGCTCTTCTTACTGACTATGTTTTAAACCATTCCTGTGACAATAGTTATAGATTCCGATGCTTCACTTCAGGTTTACTGTATCCTTTGGACCATCGTATTGGCGGCGCAATACAGAAATTGCATCGGAATTAATTAGAAAATGCACAATGCCGACTTAAGTACAAGAAGACTGACTTTTCTTACTGTCTATGATTTGAACCATTCCTGTGTCACTAGTTATAGATTCCGATGTTTCACTTCAGGTTTACTGTAACCCTAGGACCTTTTCATTGACGATGAAACTCAGAAAATGCATCGGAATTAAATACAAAAGGCACAATGCCGACTTAAGTACAAGAAGACTGACTCTTATTAGTGTCTATGATTTGAACCATTCCTGTGACACTAGTTATAGATTCCGATGCTTCACTTCAGGTTTACTGTATCCCTTGGACCTTCTTATTGTCGATGAAACACAGAAATTGCATCGGAATTAAATAGAAAAGGCAAAATGCCGACTTAATTACAAGAAAACTGACTCTTCCTACTATCTATGTTTTGAACCATTCCTGTGACACTAGTTATAGATTCCGATGCCTCACCTCAGTTCACTGTATCCCTCTGACCTTCTTATTGACGATGAAACTCAGAAAATGCATCGGAATTAAATACAAATGGCTCAATTTCGACTTAAGTACAAGAAGACTGACTCTTCTTACTGACTGTTTTGAACCATTCCTGTGACACTAGTTATAGATTCCGATGCTTCACTTCAGGTTTCCTGTATCCCTCTGACCTTCTTACCGACGATGAAACACAGAAATTGCGTCGGAATTAAATCCAAAAGGGACAATGCCGACTTAAGTACAAGAAGACCGACTCTTCTTACTGACTATGTTTTGAACCATTCCTGTGACACTAGTTATAGACTCCGATGCTTCATTTCAGGTTTACTGTATCCTTCTGACCTTCTTATTGACGATGAATTCACAGTAATTGCATCGGATATAAATACAAAAGGCACAATGCCGACTTAAGTACATGTGGACTGAATCTTCCTACTGTCTATGTTAGAACCATTCCTGAGACATTAGTTGTAGATTCCGATGCTTCATTTCAGATATACTGTATCCCTTGGACCTTCTTATTGACGATGAAACACTGATAGGTCATCGGAATTAAATACAAAAGGCACAATGCCAACATAAGTACAAGAAGACTGACTCTTCCTACTGTCTATGTTTGAACCATTCCTGTGACACTAGTTATACATTCGGATGCTTCACTTCAGGTTTACTGTATCCCTTGGACCTTATTATTGACGATGAAACACAGAAATTGCATCAGAACTAAATACAAAAGGCACAATGCCAACTTAAGTACAAGCAGACTGACTCTTCTCACTGACTATGTTTTGAACCATTCGTGTGACACTAGTTATAGATTCCGATGCTTCACTTCAGGTTTACTGTATCCCATGGACCTTCGTATTGACGATGAAACACAGAAATGGCATCGGAATTAAATACAAAGGGCACAATGCCGACCTAAGTACAAGAAGACTGACTCTTCCTACTGTCTATGTTTTGAACGATTCCTGTGACATTAGTTATAGATTCCGATGCTTTACTTCAGGTTTACTGTATCCTTTGGACCATCTTATTGGCGACGCAATACAGGAATTGCACCGGAATTAATTAGAAAAGGCACAATGCCGACTTAAGTACAAGAAGACTGACTCTTCTTACTGTCTATGTTTTGAACCATTCCTGTGTCACAAATTATAGATTCCGATGTTTCACTTCAGGTTTACTGTATACCTTGGATCTTCTTATTGACGATGAAACACAGAAATTGCATCGGAATTAAATAGAAAAGGCACAATGCCGACTTAAGTACAAGAAGACTGACTCTTCCTACTATCTATGTTTTGAACCATTCCTGTGACACTAGTTATAGATTCCGATGCTTCACCTAAGGTTCACTGTATCCCTCTGACCTTCTTATTGACGATGAAACACAGAAATTGCATCGGAATTAAATAGAAAACGCACAATGCCGTCCTAAGTACAAGCAGCCTGACTCTTCTTAGTGTCTCTGTTTTGAACCATTCCTGTGACGCTAGTTACACATTCCGATGCATCACTTCAGGTTTACTGTATCCCTTGGACCTTCCTATTGACGATGAAACACAGGAATTGCATCGGAATTAAATTCAAAAGGCACAATGCCGACTTAATTACAAGAAGACTGACTCTTCTTACTGACTATGTGTTGAACCATTCATGTGACACTAGTTAGAGATTCCGATGCTTCACTTCAGGTTTACTGTATCCCTCTGACCTTCTTATTGACGATGAAACACAGTAATTGCATCGGAATTAAATTGAAAAGGGCACAATGCCGACTTAAGTAAAAGAAGACTGACTCTTCCTACTGTCTATCTCTTGAAAGATTCCTGTAACATTAGTTATGGATTCCGATGCTTCACTTCAGGTTTTGCTGTATTCTTTGGACCTTCTTATTGGCGACGAAACACAGAAATTGCATCATAATTAAATAGAAAAGGCACAGTGCCCACTTAAGTACAAGAAGACTGACTCTTCTTACTGTCTATGTTTTGAATCATTCCTGTGACACTAGTTATAGATTACGATGCTTCACTTCACGTTTACTGTATCCCTTGGACCTTCTTATTGACGATGAAACACAGAAATTGCATTGGAATTAAATACAAAAGGCACAAAACCGACTTAAGTAAAAGAAGACAGACTCTTCTTACTGACTGTTTTGAACCATTCCTGAGACACTACTTATAGATTCCGATGCTTCACTTCAGGTTTAATCCATCCCTAGGACCTTCTTATTGACGATGAAACACAGAAATTGCAACGGAAATAAATACAAAAGGCACAATGCCGAATTAAGTACAAGAAGACTGGCTCTTCCTACTGTCTATGTTTTGAACGATTCCTGTGACATTAGTTATAGATTCCGATGCTTCACTTCAGGTTTACTGTATCCTTTGGACCATCGTATTAGCGGCGCAATACAGAAATTGCATCGGAATTAATTAGAAAATGCACAGTGCCGACTTAAGTACAAGAAGACTGACTCTTCTTACTGTATATGAGTTGAACCATTCCTGTGTCACTAGTTATTGATTCCGATGTTTCACTTCAGGTTTACTGTAACCCTAAGACCTTTTCATTGACGATGAAACTCAGAAAATGCATGGGAATTAAATACAAAAGGCACAATTCCGACTTAAGTACAAGAAGACTGACTCTTCTTACTGACTGCTTTGAACCATTCCTGTGACACTAGTTATAGATTCCGATGCTTCACTTCAGGTTTCCTGTATCCCTATGACCTTCTTATTGTCGATGAAACACAGAAATTGCATCAGAAATAAATAGAAAAGGCATAATGCCGACTTAAGTACAAGAAGACTGACTCTTCCTACTATCTATGTTTTGAACCATTCCTGTGACACTAGTTATAGATTCCTATGCATCACCTCAGGTTCACTGTATCCCTCTGACCTTCTTATTGACGATGAAACACAGTATTTGCATCGGAATTTAATTGAAAAGGGCACAATGCCGACTTAAGTACAAGAAGACTGACTCTTCTTACTGTCAATGTTTTGAACCTTTCCTGTGACACTAGTTATAGATTCCGATGCCTCACGTCAGGTTTACTGTATCCCTCTGACCTTCTTATTGACGATGAAACACAGAAATTGCATCGGAATTAAATAGAAAAGGCACAATGCCGACTTAAGTACAAGAAGTCTGACTCTTCCTACTGTCTATGCTTTGAACCATTCCTGTGACACTAGTTATAGATTTCGATGCTTCACTTCAGGTTTACTGTATACCTTGGAGCTTCTTATTGACGATGAAACACAGAAATTGCATCGGAATTAAATAGAAAAGGCACAATGCCGACATAAGTACAAGAAGACGGACTCTTCCTACTATCTATGTTTTGAACCATTCCTGTGACACTAGTTATAGATTCCGATGCTTCACTTCAGGTCTACTGTATCCCTTGGACCTTCTCATTGACGATGAAACTCAGAAAATGCATAGGAATGAAATACAGAAAGCACAATGCCGGATTAATTACAAGAAGACGGACTCTTCTTACTGACTGTTTTGAAACATTCCTGTGACACTAGTTATAGATTCCGATGCTTCACTTCAGGTTTACTGTATCCCTCTGACCTTCTCATTGACGATGAAACACAGTAATTGCATCGGAATTAAATTGATAGGGGCACAATGCCGACTTAAGTACAAGAAAACTGACTCTTCTTACTGTCAATGTTTTGAACCATTCCTGTGACACTAATTATAGATTCAGATGCTACACATCAGGTTTACTGTATCCCTTGGACCTTCTTGTTGACGATGAAACACAGATATTGCATCGGAAATAAATCCAAAAGGCACAATGCCGACTTAAGTACAAGAAGACCGACTCTTCTTACTGACTATGTTATGAACCATTCCGGTGACACTAGTCATAGATTCCGATGCTTCACTTCAGGTTTACTGTATCCCTCTGACCTTTTTATTGACGATGAAAGACAGAAATTGCATCGGATATAAATACAAAAGGCACAATGCCGACTTAAGTACATGTAGACTGAATCTTCCTACTGTCTATGTTTGAACAATTCCTGTGACATTAGTTATAGATTCCGATGCATCATTTCAGGTTTAATGTATACCTTGGACCTTCTTATTGACGATGAAACACTGATAGTGCATCGGAATTAAATACAAAAGGCACAATGCCAACTTAAGTACAAGAAGACTGACTCTTCCTACTGTCTATATTTGAACCATTCCTGTGACACTAGTTATAGATTCCGATGCTTCACTTAAGGTTTACTCTATCCCTCTGACCTTCTTATTGACGATGAAACACAGAAATTGCATCGGAATTAAATACAAAAGCCATAATGCCAACTTAAGTACAAGAAGGCTGACTCTTCTTAGTGACTATGTTTGAACCATTCCTGTGACACTAGTTATAGATTGCGATGCTTCACTTCACGTTCACTGTATCCCATGGACATTCGTATTGACGATGAAACACAGAAATTGCAACGGAATTAAATACGAAAGGCACAATGCCGACTTAAGTACAAGAAGACTGGCTCTTCTTACTGACTATGCTTTGAACCATTCCTGTGACACTAGTTATAGATTCCGATGCTTCAGTTCAGGTTTACTGTATCCTTTGGACCATCGTATTGGCGGCGCAATACAGAAATTGCATCGGAATTAATTAGAAAATGCACAATGCCGACTTAAGTACAAGAAGACTGACTTTTCTTACTGTCTATGATTTGAACCATTCCTGTGACACTAGTTATAGATTCGGATGTTTCACTTCAGGTATACTGTAACCCTAGGACCTTTTCATTGACGATGAAACTCAGAAAATGCATCGGAATTAAATACAAAAGGCACAATTCCGACTTAAGTACAAGAAGACTGACTCTTCTTATTGACTGTTTTGAACCATTCCTGTGACACTAGTTATAGATTCCGATGCTTCACTTCAGGTTTCCTGTATCCCTCTGACCTTCTTACTAACGATGAAACACAGAAATTGCATCGTAATTAAATACAAAAGGCACAATGCCGACTTAAGTACAAGAAGACTGACTCTTCTTACTGTCTATTATTTGAACCATTCCTGTGACACTAGTTATAGATTCCGATGCTTCACTTCAGGTTTACTGTATCCCTTGGACCTTCTTATTGTCGATGAAACACAGTATTTGCATCGGAATTAAATTGAAAAGGGCACAATGCCGACTTAAGTACAAGAAGACTGACTCTTCTTACTGTCAATGTTTTGAACCAGTCCTCTGACACTAGTTATAGATTCAGATGCTCCACTTCAGGTTTACTGTATCCCTTGGACCTTCTTGTTGACGATGAAACACAGAAATTGCATCAGGAATTAAATTTAAAAGGCACAATGCCGACTTAAGTACAAGAAGACCGACTCTTCTTACTGACTATGTTTTGAACTATTCCTGTGACACTAGTTATAGACTCCGATGCTTCACTTCAGGTTTACTGTATCCTTCTGACCTTCTTATTGACGATGAATTCACAGTAATTGCATCGGATATAAATACAAAAGGCACAATGCCGACTTAAGTACATGTGGACTGAATCTTCCTACTGTCTATGTTAGAACCATTCCTAAGACATTAGTTGTAGATTCCGATGCTTCATTTCAGAAATACTGTATCCCTTGGACCTTCTTATTGACGATGAAACACTGATAGCGCATCGGAATTAAATACTGAAATCACAATGCCAACATAAGTACAAGAAGACTGACTCTTCCTACCGTCTATGTTTTGAACCATTCCTGTGACACTAGTTATACATTCGGATGCTTCACATCAGGTTTACTGTATCCCTCTGACCTTCTTATTGACGATGAAACACAGAAATTGCATCAGAACTAAATACAAAAGGCACAATGCCAACTTAAGTACAAGCAGACTGACTCTTCTCACTGACTATGTTTTGAACCATTCCTGTGACACTAGTTATAGATTCCGATGCTTCACTTCAGGTTTACTGTATCAAATGGACCTTTGTATTGACGATGAAACACAGAAATGGCATCGGAATTAAATACAAAGGGCACAATGCCGACCTAAGTACAAGAAGACCGACTCTTCTTACTAACTATGATTTGAACCATTCCTGTGACACTAGTTATAGATTCCGATGCTTCACTTCAGGTTTAATCTATCCCTAGGACCTTCTTATTGACGATGAAACACAGAAATTGCAACGGAAATAAATACAAAAGGCACAATGCCGAATTAAGTACAAGAAGACTGACTCTTCCTACTGTCTATGTTTTGAACGATTCCTGTGACATTAGTTATAGATTCCGATGCTTTACTTCAGGTTTACTGTATCCTTTGGACCATCTTATTGGCGACGCAATACAGAAATTGCACCGGAATTAATTAGAAAAGGCACAATGTCGACTTAAGTACAAGAAGACTTACCCTTCTTACTGTCTATGTTTTGAACCATTCCTGTGTCACAAGTTATAGATTCCGATGTTTCACTTCAGGTTTACTGTATCCCTTGGATCTTCTTATTGACGATGAAACACAGAAATTGCATCGGAATTAAATAGAAAAGGCACAATGCCGACTTAAGTATTAGAAGACTGACTCTTCCTACTATCTATGTTTTGAGCCATTCCTGTGACACTAGTTATAGATTCCGATGCTTCACCTCAGGTTCACTGTATCCCTCTGACCTTCTTAATGACGATGAAACACAGAAATTGCATCGGAATTAAATAGAAAATGCACAATGCCGTCTTAAGTACAAGAAGACGGACTCTTCTTAGTGTCTCTGTTTTGAACCATTCCTGTGACGCTAGTTACACATTCCGATGCATCACTTCAGGTTTACTGTATCCCTTGGACCTTCTTATTGACGATGAAACACAGTAATTGCATCGGAATTAAATTCAAAAGGCACAATGCCGACTTAATTACAAGAAGACTGACTCTTCTTACTGACTATGTGTTGAACCATTCCTGTGACACTAGTTAGAGTTTCCGATGCTTCACTTCAGGTTTACTGTATCCCTCTGACCTTCTTATTGACGATGAAACACAGTAATTGCATCGGAATTAAATTGAAAAGGGCACAATGCCGACTTAAGTACAAGAAGACTGACTCTTCTTACTGTCAATGTTTTGAACCATTCCTGTGACACTAATTATAGATTCAGATGCTACACTTCAGGTTTACTGTATCCCTTGGACCTTCTTGTTGACGATGAAACACAGATATTGCATCGGAAATAAATCCAAAAGGCACAATGCCGACTTAAGTACAAGAAGACCGACTCTTCTTACTGACTATGTTTTGAACCATTCCTGTGACACTAGTCATAGATTCCGATGCTTCACTTCAGGTTTACTGTATCCCTCTGTCCTTTTTATTGACGATGAAAGACAGAAATTGCATCGGATATAAATACAAAAGGCACAATGCCGACTTAAGTACATGTAGACTGATTCTTCCTACTGTCTATGTTTGAACAATTCCTGTGACACTAGTTATAGATTCGGATTCTTCACTTCAAGTTTAATCTATCCCTAGGACCTTCTTATTGACGATGAAACACAGAAATTGCATCGGAAATAAATACAAAAGGCACAATGCCGAATTAAGTACAAGAAGACTGGCTCTTCCTACTGTCTATGTTTTGAACGATTCCTGTGACATTAGTTATAGATTCCGATGCTTCACTTCAGGTTTACTGTATCCTTTGGACCATCGTATTGGCGGCGCAATACAGAAATTGCATCGGAATTAATTAGAAAATGCACAGTGCCGACTTAAGTACAAGAAGACTGACTCTTCTTACTGTCTATGATTTGAACCATTCCTGTGTCACTAGTTATTGATTCCGATGTTTCACTTCAGGTTTACTGTAACCCTAGGACCTATTCATTGACGATGAAACTCAGAAAATGCATCGGAATTAAATACAAAAGGCACAAGTCCGACTTAAGTACAAGAAGACTGACTCTTCTTACTGACTGTTTTGAACCATTCCTGTGACACTAGTTATAGATTCCGATGCTTCACTTCAGGTTTCCTGCATCCCTCTGACCTTCTTACTAACGATGAAACACAGAAATTGCATCGGAATTAAATACAAAAGGCACAATGCCGACTTAAGTACAAGAAGACTGACTCTTTTTACTGTCTATGATTTGAACCATTCCTGTGACACTAGTTATAGATTCCGATGCTTCACTTCAGGTTTACTGTATCCCTTGGACCTTCTTATTGTCGATGAAACACAGAAATTGCATCAGAATTAAATAGAAAAGGCATAATGCCGACTTAAGTACAAGAAGACTGACTCTTCCTACTATCTATGTTTTGAACCATTCATGTGACACTAGTTATAGATTCCTATGCATCACCTCAGGTTCACTGTATCCCTCTGACCTTCTTATTGACGATGAAAAACAGTATTTGCATCGGAATTAAATTGAAAAGGGCACAATGCCGACTTAAGTACAAGAAGACTGACTCTTCTTACTGTCAATGTTTTGAACCATTCCTCTGACACTAGTTATAGATTCAGATGCTCCACTTCAGGTTTACTGTATCCCTTTGACCTTCTTGTTGACGATGAAACACAGAAATTGCATCGGAATTAAATCCAAAAGGCACAATGCCAACATAAGTACAAGAAGACCGACTCTTCTTACTGACTATGTTTTGAACCATTCCTGTGACACTAGTTATAGACTCCGATGCTTCATTTCAAGTTTACTGTATCCTTCTGACCTTCTTATTGACAATGAATTCACAGAAATTCCATCGGATATAAATACAAAAGGCACAATGCCGACTTAAGTACATGTGGACTGAATCTTCCTACTGTCTATGTTTGAACCATTCCTGAGACATTAGTTATAGATTGCGATGCTTCATTTCAGATATACTGTATCCCTTGGACCTTCATATTGGCGATGAAACACTGATAGTGCATCGGAATTAAATACAAAAGGCACAATGCCAACATAAGTACAAGAAGACTGACTCTTCCTACTGTCTATGTTTTGAACCATTCCTGTGACACTAGTTATACATTCGGATGCTTCACTTCAGGTTTACTGTATACCTTGGACCTTCTTATTGACGATGAAACACAGCAATGGCATCGGAATTATATACAAAGGGCACAATGCCGACTTAAGTACAAGAAGACTGACTCTTCTTACTGACTATGATTTGAACCATTCCTGTGACACTAGTTATAGATTCCGATGCTTTACTTCAGGTTTACTGTATCCTTTGGACCATCTTATTGGCGACGCAATAAAGAAATTGCACCGGAATTAATTAGAAAAGGCACAATGCCGACTTAAGTACAAGAAGACTGACTCTTCTAACTGTCTATGTTATGTACCATTCCCGTGACGCTAGTTACACATTCCGATGCATCACTTCTATTTTACTGTATCCCTCCGACCTTCTTATTGACGATGAAACACAGTAATTGCATCGGAATTAAATTGAAAAGGGCACAATGCCGACTTAAGTAAAAGAAGACTGACTCTTCCTACTGTCTATCTCTTGAAAGATTCCTGTAACATTAGTTATGGATTCCAATGCTTCACTTCAGGTTTTGCTGTATCCTTTGGACTTTCTTATTGGCGACGAAACACAGAAATTGCATCATAATTAAATATAAAAGGCACAGTGCCCACTTAAGTAAAGGAAGACTGACTCTTCTTACTGTCTATGTTTTGATCCATTCCTGTGACACTAGTTATGGATTACGATGCTTCACTTCACGTTTACTGTATCCCTTGGACCTTCTTATTGACGATGAAACACAGAAATTGCAACGGAATTAAATACAAAAGGCACAATACCGACTTCAGTAAATGAAGACGGACTCTTCTTACTGACTGTTTTGAACTATTCCTGAGACACTAGTTATAGATTCCGATGCTTCACTTCAGGTTTACTGTATCCTTTGACCACCTTATTGGCGACGAAATACAGAAATTGCATCGGAATTAATTAGAAAAGGCACAATGCCGACTTAAGTACAAGAAGACTGACTCTTCTTACTGACTGTTTAGAACCATTCCTGTGACACTAGTTATAGATCCCGATGCTTCACTTCAGGTTTAATCTATCCCTTGGACCTTCTCATTGACGATGAAACACAGAAATTGCATCGGAATTAAATAGAAAATGCGCAATGCCGTCATAAGTACAAGCAGACTGACTCTTCTTAGTGTCTCTGCTTTTGAACTATTCCTGTGACGCTAGTTACACATTCCGATGCATCACTTCAGGTTTACTGTATCCCTTGGACCTTCCTATTGACGATGAAACACAGAAATTGCATCAGAACTAAATACAAAAGGCACAATGCCAACTTAAGTACAAGCTGACTGACTCTTCTCACTGACTATGTTTTGAACCATTCCTGTGACACTAGTTATAGATTCCGATGCTTCACTTCAGGTTTACTGTATCCCATGGACCTTCGTATTGACGATGAAACACAGAAATGGCATCGGAATTAAATACAAAGGGCACAATGCAGACCTAAGTACAAGAAGACTGACTCTTCTTACTAACTATGATTTGAACCATTCCTGTGACACTAGTTATACATTCCAAAGCTTCACTTCAGGTTTAATCTATCCCTAGGACCTTCTTATTGACGATGAAACACAGAAATTGCAACGGAAATAAATACAAAAGGCACAATGCCGAATTAGGTACAAGAAGACTGACTCTTCCTACTGTCTATGTTTTGAACGATTCCTGTGACATTAGTTATAGATTCCGATGCTTTACTTCAGGTTTACTGTATCCTTTGGACCATCTTATTGGCGACGCAATACAGAAATTGCACCGGAATTAATTAGAAAACGCACAATGCCGACTTAAGTACAAGAAGACTGACTCTTCTTAGTGTCTCTGTTTTGAACCATTCCTGTGACGCTAGTTACACATTCCGATGCATCACTTCAGGTTTACTGTATCCCTTGGACCTTCTTATTGACGATGAAACACAGAAATTGCATCGGAATTAAATTCAAAAGGCACAATGCCGACTTAATTACAAGAAGACTGACTCTTCTTACTGACTATGTGTTGAACCATTCCTGTGACACTAGTTATAGATTCCGATGCTTCACTTCAGGTTTACTGTATCCCATGGACCTTCGTATTGACGATGAAACACAGAAATGGCATCGGAATTAAATACAAAGGGCACAATGCCGACCTAAGTACAAGAAGACTGACTCTTCTTACTAACTATGATTTGAACCATTCCTGTGACACTAGTTATAGATTCCAAAGCTTCACTTCAGGTTTAATCTATCCCTAGGACCTTCTTATTGACGATGAAACACAGAAATTGCAACGGAAATAAATACAAAAGGCACAATGCCGAATTAGGTACAAGAAGACTGACTCTTCCTACTGTCTATGTTTTGAACGATTCCTGTAACATTAGTTATGGATTCCGATGCTTCACTTCAGGTTTTGCTGTATCCTTTGGACCTTCTTATTGGCGACGAAACACAGAAATTGCATCATAATTAAATAGAAAAGGCACAGTGCCCACTTAAGTACAAGAAGACTAAATCTTCTTACTAACTATGATTTGAACCATTCCTGTGACACTAGTTATAGATTCCAAAGCTTCACTTCAGGTTTAATCTATCCCAAAGACCTTCTTATTCACGGTGAAACACAGAAATTGCAACGGAAATAAATACAAAAAGCACAATGCTGACTTAAGTACAAGAAGACTGACTCTTCCTACTATCTATGTATTGAACCATTCCTGTGACACTAGTTATAGATTCCGATGCTTCACTTCAGGTTTACTGTATCCCTTGGACCTTCTCATTGACGATGAAACTCAGAAAATGCATAGGAATGAAATACAAAAGGCACAATGCCAAATTAATTACAAGAAGACTGACTCTAATTACTGACTGTTTTGAACCATTCCTGTGAAACTAGTTATAGATTCCGATGCTTCACTTCAGGTTTACTGTATCCCTCTGACCTTCTTATTGACGATGAAACACGGAAATTGCATCGGATATAAATACAAAAGGCACAATGCCGACTTAAGTACATGTAGACTGAATCTTCCTACTGTCTATGTTTGAACAATTCCTGTGACATTAGTTATAGATTCCGATGCATCATTTCAGGTTTAATGTATCCCTTTCACCTTCTTATTGACGATGAAACACTGATAGTGCATCGGAATTAAATACAAAAGGCACAATGCCAACTTAAGTACAAGAAGACTGACTCTTCCTACTGTCTATGTTTTGAACCATTCCTGTGACACTAGTTGAAGATTCCGATGCTTCACTTCAGGTTTAATCTATCCCTAGGACGTTCTTATTGACGATGAAACACAGAAATTGCAACGGAAATAAATACAAAAGGCACAATGCCGAATTAAGTACAAGAAGACTGGCTCTTCCTACTGTCTATGTTTTGAACGATTCCTGTGACATTAGTTATAGATTCCGATGCTTCACTTCAGGTTTACTGTATCCTTTGGACCATCGTATTGGCGGCGCAATACAGAAATTGCATCGGAATTAATTAGAAAATGCACAGTGCCGACTTAAGTACAAGAAGACTGACTCTTCTTACTGTCTATGATTTGAACCATTCCTGTGTCACTAGTTATTGATTCCGATGTTTCACTTCAGGTTTACTGTAACCCTAGGACCTATTCATTGACGATGAAACTCAGAAAATGCATCGGAATTAAATACAAAAGGCACAAGTCCGACTTAAGTACAAGAAGACTGACTCTTCTTACTGACTGTTTTGAACCATTCCTGTGACACTAGTTACAGATTCCGATGCTTCACTTCAGGTTTCCTGCATCCCTCTGACCTTCTTACTAACGATGAAACACAGAAATTGCATCGGAATTAAATACAAAAGGCACAATGCCGACTTAAGTACAAGAAGACTGACTCTTTTTACTGTCTATGATTTGAACCATTCCTGTGACACTAGTTATAGATTCCGATGCTTCACTTCAGGTTTACTGTATCCCTTGGACCTTCTTATTGTCGATGAAACACAGAAATTGCATCAGAATTAAATAGAAAAGGCATAATGCCGACTTAAGTACAAGAAGACTGACTGTTCCTACTATCTATGTTTTGAACCATTCCTGTGACACTAGTTATAGATTCCTATGCATCACCTCAGGTTCACTGTATCCCTCTGACCTTCTTATTGACGATGAAACACAGTATTTGCATCGGAATTAAATTGAAAAGGGCACAATGCCGACTTAAGTACAAGAAGACTGACTCTTCTTTCTGTCAATGTTTTGAACCATTCCTCTGACACTAGTTATAGATTCAGATGCTCCACTTCAGGTTTACTGTATCAATTTGACCTTCTTGTTGACGATGAAACACAGAAATTGCATCGGAATTAAATCCAAACGGCACAATGCCAACATAAGTACAAGAAGACCGACTCTTCTTACTGACTATGTTTTGAACCATTCCTGTGACACTAGTTATAGACTCCGATGCTTCATTTCAAGTTTACTGTATCCTTCTGACCTTCTTATTGACAATGAAATCACAGAAATTCCATCGGATATAAATACAAAAGGCACAATGCCGACTTAAGTACATGTGGACTGAATCTTCCTACTGTCTATGTTTCAACCATTCCTGAGACATTAGTTATAGATTGCGATGCTTCATTTCAGATATACTGTATCCCTTGGACCTTCATATTGACGATGAAACACTGATAGTGCATCGGAATTAAATACAAAAGGCACAATGCCAACATAAGTACAAGAAGACTGACTCTTCCTACTGTCTATGTTTTGAACCATTCCTGTGACACTAGTTATACATTCGGATGCTTCACTTCAGGTTTACTGTATACCTTGGACCTTCTTATTGACGATGAAACACAGCAATGGCATCGGAATTATATACAAAGGGCACAATGCCGACTTAAGTACAAGAAGACTGACTCTTCTTACTGACTATGATTTGAACCATTCCTGTGACACTAGTTATAGATTCCGATGCTTTACTTCAGGTTTACTGTATCCTTTGGACCATCTTATTGGCGACGCAATAAAGAAATTGCACCGGAATTAATTAGAAAAGGCACAATGCCGACTTAAGTACAAGAAGACTGACTCTTCTAACTGTCTATGTTATGTACCATTCCCGTGACGCTAGTTACACATTCCGATGCATCACTTCTATTTTACTGTATCCCTCCGACCTTCTTATTGACGATGAAACACAGTAATTGCATCGGAATTAAATTGAAAAGGGCACAATGCCGACTTAAGTAAAAGAAGACTGACTCTTCCTACTGTCTATCTCTTGAAAGATTCCTGTAACATTAGTTATGGATTCCAATGCTTCACTTCAGGTTTTGCTGTATCCTTTGGACTTTCTTATTGGCGACGAAACACAGAAATTGCATCATAATTAAATATAAAAGGCACAGTGCCCACTTAAGTAAAGGAAGACTGACTCTTCTTACTGTCTATGTTTTGATCCATTCCTGTGACACTAGTTATAGATTACGATGCTTCACTTCACGTTTACTGTATCCCTTGGACCTTCTTATTGACGATGAAACACAGAAATTGCAACGGAATTAAATACAAAAGGCACAATACCGACTTCAGTAAATGAAGACGGACTCTTCTTACTGACTGTTTTGAACTATTCCTGAGACACTAGTTATAGATTCCGATGCTTCACTTCAGGTTTAATCGATCCCTAGGACCTTCTTATTGACGATGAAACACAGAAATTGCAACGGAAATAAATACAAAAAGCACAATGCCGAATTAAGTACTAGAAGACTGACTCTTCCTACTGGCTATGTTTTGAACGATTCCTGTGACATTAGTTATAGATTCCGATGCTTCACTTCAGGTTTACTGTATCCTTTGACCACCTTATTGGCGACGAAATACAGAAATTGCATCGGAATTAATTAGAAAAGGCACAATGCCGACTTAAGTACAAGAAGACTGACTCTTCTTACTGACTGTTTAGAACCATTCCTGTGACACTAGTTATAGATTCCGATGCTTCACTTCAGGTTTAATCTATCCCTTGGACCTTCTCATTGACGATGAAACACAGAAATTGCATCGGAATTAAATAGAAAATGCGCAATGCCGTCATAAGTACAAGCAGACTGACTCTTCTTAGTGTCTCTGCTTTGAACTATTCCTGTGACGCTAGTTACACATTCCGATGCATCACTTCAGGTTTACTGTATCCCTTGGACCTTCTTATTGACGATGAAACACAGAAATTGCATCAGAACTAAATACAAAAGGCACAATGCCAACTTAAGTACAAGCTGACTGACTCTTCTCACTGACTATGTTTTGAACAATTCCTGTGACACTAGTTATAGATTCCGATGCTTCACTTCAGGTTTACTGTATCCCATGGACCTTCGTATTGACGATGAAACACAGAAATGGCATCGGAATTAAATACAAAGGGCACAATGCCGACCTAAGTACAAGAAGACTGACTCTTCTTACTAACTATGATTTGAACCATTCCTGTGACACTAGTTATAGATTCCAAAGCTTCACTTCAGGTTTAATCTATCCCTAGGACCTTCTTATTGACGATGAAACACAGAAATTGCAACGGAAATAAATACAAAAGGCACAATGCCGAATTAGGTACAAGAAGACTGACTCTTCCTACTGTCTATGTTTTGAACGATTCCTGTGACATTAGTTATAGATTCCGATGCTTTACTTCAGGTTTACTGTATCCTTTGGACCATCTTATTGGCGACGCAATACAGAAATTGCACCGGAATTAATTAGAAAACGCACAATGCCGACTTAAGTACAAGAAGACTGACTCTTCTTAGTGTCTCTGTTTTGAACCATTCCTGTGACGCTAGTTACACATTCCGATGCATCACTTCAGGTTTACTGTATCCCTTGGACCTTCTTATTGACGATGAAACACAGAAATTGCATCGGAATTAAATTCAAAAGGCACAATGCCGACTTAATTACAAGAAGACTGACTCTTCTTACTGACTATGTGTTGAACCATTCCTGTGACACTAGTTATAGATTCCGATGCTTCACTTCAGGTTTACTGTATCCCATGGACCTTCGTATTGACGATGAAACACAGAAATGGCATCGGAATTAAATACAAAGGGCACAATGCCGACCTAAGTACAAGAAGACTGACTCTTCTTACTAACTACGATTTGAACCATTCCTGTGACACTAGTTATAGATTCCAAAGCTTCACTTCAGGTTTAATCTATCCCTAGGACCTTCTTATTGACGATGAAACACAGAAATTGCAACGGAAATAAATACAAAAGGCACAATGCCGAATTAGGTACAAGAAGACTGACTCTTCCTACTGTCTATGTTTTGAACGATTCCTGTAACATTAGTTATGGATTCCGATGCTTCACTTCAGGTTTTGCTGTATCCTTTGGACCTTCTTATTGGCGACGAAACACAGAAATTGCATCATAATTAAATAGAAAAGGCACAGTGCCCACTTAATTACAAGAAGACTGAATCTTCTTACTAACTATGATTTGAACCATTCCTGTGACACTAGTTATAGATTCCAAAGCTTCACTTCAGGTTTAATCTATCCCAAAGTCCTTCTTATTGACGGTGAAACACAGAAATTGCAACGGAAATAAATACAAAAAGCACAATGCTGACTTAAGTACAAGAAGACTGACTCTTCCTACTATCTATGTATTGAACCATTCCTGTGACACTAGTTACAGATTCCGATGCTTCACTTCAGGTTTACTGTATCCCTTGGACCTTCTCATTGACGATGAAACTCAGAAAATGCATAGGAATGAAATACAAAAGGCACAATGCCGAATTAATTACAAGAAGACTGACTCTAATTACTGACTGTTTTGAACCATTCCTGTGAAACTAGTTATAGATTCCGATGCTTCACTTCAGGATTACTGTATCCCTCTGACCTTCTTATTGACGATGAAACACGGAAATTGCATCGGATATAAATACAAAAGGCACAATGCCGACTTAAGTACATGTAGACTGAATCTTCCTACTGTCTATGTTTGAACAATTCCTGTGACATTAGTTATAGATTCCGATGCATCATTTCAGGTTTAATGTATCCCTTTCACCTTCTTATTGACGATGAAACACTGATAGTGCATCGGAATTAAATACAAAAGGCACAATGACAACTTAAGTACAAGAAGACTGACTCTTCCTACTGTCTATGTTTTGAACCATTCCTGTGACACTAGTTATAGATTCCGATGCTTCACTTCAGGTTTAATCTATCCCTAGGACCTTCTTATTGACGATGAAACACAGAAATTGCAACGGAAATAAATACAAAAGGCACAATGCCGAATTAAGTACAAGAAGACTGGCTCTTCCTACTGTCTATGTTTTGAACGATTCCTGTGACATTAGTTATAGATTCCGATGCTTCACTTCAGGTTTACTGTATCCTTTGGACCATCGTATTGGCGGCGCAATACAGAAATTGCATCGGAATTAATTAGAAAATTCACAGTGCCGACTTAAGTACAAGAAGACTGACTCTTCTTACTGTCTATGATTTGAACCATTCCTGTGTCACTAGTTATTGATTCCGATGTTTCACTTCAGGTTTACTGTAACCCTAGGACCATTTCATTGACGATGAAACTCAGAAAATGCATCGGAATTAAATACAAAAGGCACAATTCCGACATAAGTTCAAGAAGACTGACTCTTCTTACTGACTGGTTTGAACCATTCCTGTGACACTAGTTATAGATTCCGATGCTTCACTTCAGGTTTACTGTATCCCTTGGACCTTCTTATTGTCGATGAAACACAGAAATTGCATCAGAATTAAATAGAAAAGGCATAATGCCGACTTAAGTACAAGAAGACTGACTCTTCCTACTATCTATGTTTTGAACCATTCCTGTGACACTAGTTATAGATTCCTATGCATCACCGCAGGTTCACTGTATCCCTCTGACCTTCTTATTGACGATGAAACACAGTATTTGCATCGGAATTAAATTGAAAAGGGCACAATGCCGACTTAAGTACAAGAAGACTAACTCTTCTTACTGTCAATGTTTTGAACCATTCCTCTGACACTAGTTATAGATTCAGATGCTCCACTTCAGGTTTACTGTATCCCTTTGACCTTCTTGATGACGATGAAACACAGAAATTGCATCGGAATTAAATCCAAAAGGCACAATGCCAACATAAGTACATGAAGACCGACTCTTCTTACTGACTTTGTTTTGAACCATTCCTGTGACACTAGTTATAGACTCCGATGCTTCATTTCAGGTTTACTGTATACTTCTGACCTTCTTATTGACAATGAATTCACAGAAATTCCATCGGATATAAATACAAAAGGCACAATGCCGACTTAAGTACATGTGGACTGAATCTTCCTACTGTCTATGTTTGAACCATTCCTGAGACATCAGTTATAGATTCCGATGCTTCATTTCAGATATACTGTATCCCTTGGACCTTCTTATTGACGATGAAACACTGATAGTGCATCGGAATTAAATACAAAAGGCACAATGCCAACATAAGTACAAGAAGACTGACTCTTCCTACTGTCTATGTTTTGAACCATTCCTGTGACACTAGTTATACATTCGGATGCTTCACTTCAGGTTTACTGTATACCTTGGACCTTCTTATTGACGATGAAACACAGCAATGGCATCGGAATTAAATACAAAGGGCACAATGCCGACTTAAGTACAAGAAGACTGACTCTTCTTACTGACTATGATTTGAACCATTCCTGTGACACTAGTTATAGATTCCGATGCTTGACTTCAGGTTTAATCTATCCCTAGGACCTTCTTATTGACGATGAAACACAGAAATTGCAACCGAAATAATTACAAAAGGCACAATGCCGAATTAAGTACAAGAAGACTGACTCTTCCTACTGTCTATGTTTTGAACGATTCCTGTGACATTAGTTATAGATTCCGATGCTTTACTTCAGGTTTACTGTATCCTTTGGACCATCTTATTGCCGACGCAATAAAGAAATTGCACCGGAATTAATTAGAAAAGGCACAATGCCGACTTAAGTACAAGAAGACTGACTCTTCTAACTGTCTATGTTATGTACCATTCCTGTGTCACTAGTTATATATTCCGATGTTTCACTTCCGGTTTACTGTATCCCTTGGACCTTCTTATTGACGATGAAACACAGAAATTGCATCGGAATTAAATAGAAAAGGCACAATGCCGACTTAAGTACATAAAGACTGACTCTTCCTACTATCTATGTTTTGAACCATTCCTGTGACACTAGTTATGGATTCCAATGCTTCACCTCAGGTTCACTGTATCCCTCTGACCTTCTTATTGACGATGAAACACAGAAATTGCATCGGAATTAAATAGAAAATGCACAATGCCGTCTTAAGTACAAGCAGACTGACTCTTCTTAGTGTCTCTGTTTTGAACCATTCCTGTGACGCTAGTTACACATTCCGATGCATCACTTCAGGTTTACTGTATCCCTTGGACCTTCTTATTGACGATGAAACACAGAAATTGCATCCGAATTAAATTCAAAAGGCACAATGCCGACTTAATTACAAGAAGACTGACTCTTCTTACTGACTATGTGTTGAACCATTCCTGTGACACTAGTTAGAGATTCCGATGCTTCACTTCAGGTTTACTGTATCCCTTGGACCTTCTTATTGACGATGAAACACAGAAATTGCATCGGAATTAAATAGAAAAGGCACAATGCCGACTTAAGTACATAAAGACTGACTCTTCCTACTATCTATGTTTTGAACCATTCCTGTGTCACTAGTTATAGATTCCGATGCTTCACCTCAGGTTCACAGTACCCCTCTCACTTTCTTATTGGCGATGAAACACAGAAATTGCATCGGAAATAAATAGAAAATGCACAATGCCGTCTTAAGCACAAGCAGACTGACTCTTCATAGTTTCTCTGTTTTGAACCATTCCCGTGACGCTAGTTACACATTCCGATGCATCACTTCTATTTTACTGTATCCCTCTGACCTTCTTATTGACGATGAAACACAGTAATTGCATCGGAATTAAATTGAAAAGGGCACAATGCCGACTTAAGTAAAAGAAGACTGACTCTTCCTACTGTCTATCTCTTGAAAGATTCCTGTAACATTAGTTATGGATTCCGATGCTTCACTTCAGGTTTTGCTGTATCCTTTGGACTTTCTTATTGGCGACGAAACACAGAAATTGCATCATAATTAAATAGAAAAGGCACAGTGCCCACTTAAGTACAAGAAGACTGACTCTTCTTACTGTCTATGTTTTGAACCATTCCTGTGACACTAGTTATAGATTACGATGCTTCACTTCACGTTTACTGTATCCCTTGGACCTTCTTATTGACGATGAAACACAGAAACTGCAACGGCATTAAATACAAAAGGCACAATACCGACTTAAGTAAAAGAAGACGGACTCTTCTTACTGACTGCTTTGAACCATTCCTGAGACACTAGTTATAGATTCCGATGCTTCACTTCAGCTTTAATCTATCCCTAGGACCTTCTTATTGACGATGAAGCACAGAAATTGCAACGGAAATAAATACAGAAAGCACAATGCCGAATTAAGTACTAGAAGACTGACTCTTCCTACTGGCTATGTTTTGAACGATTCCTGTGACATTAGTTATAGATTCCGATGCTTCACTTCAGGTTTACTGTATCCTTTGACCACCTTATTGGCGACGAAATACAGAAATTGCATCGGAATTAATTAGAAAAGGCACAATGCCGACTTAAGTACAAGAAGACTGACTCTTCTAACTGTCTATGTTATGTACCATTCCCGTGACGCTAGTTACACATTCCGATGCACCACTTCTATTTTACTGTATCCCTCCGACCTTCTTATTGACGATGAAACACAGTAATTGCATCGGAATTAAATTGAAAAGGGCACAATGCCGACTTAAGTAAAAGAAGACTGACTCTTCCTACTGTCTATCTCTTGAAAGATTCCTGTAACATTAGTTATGGATTCCGATGCTTCACTTCAGGTTTTGCTGTATCCTTTGGACTTTCTTATTGGCGACGAAACACAGAAATTGCATCATAATTAAATATAAAAGGCACAGTGCCCACTTAAGTAAAAGAAGACTGACTCTTCTTACTGTCTATGTTTTGATCCATTCCTGTGACACTAGTTATAGATTACGATGCTTCACTTCACGTTTACTGTATCCCTTGGACCTTCTTATTGACGATGAAACACAGAAATTGCAACGGAATTAAATACAAAAGGCACAATACCGACTTCAGTAAGTGAAGACGGACTCTTCTTACTGACTGTTTTGAACCATTCCTGAGACACTAGTTATAGATTCCGATGCTTCACTTCAGGTTTAATCGATCCCTAGGACCTTCTTATTGTCGATGAAACACAGAAATTGCAACGGAAATAAATACAAAAAGCACAATGCCGAATTAAATACTAGAAGACTGACTCTTCCTACTGGCTATGTTTTGAACGATTCCTGTGACATTAGTTATAGATTCCGATGCTTCACTTCAGGTTTACTGTATCCTTTGACCACCTTATTGGCGACGAAATACAGAAATTGCATCGGAATTAATTAGAAAAGGCACAATGCCGACTTAAGTACAAGAAGACTGACTCTTCTTCCTGACTGTTTAGAACCATTCCTGTGACACTAGTTATAGATTCCGATGCTTCACTTCAGGTTTAATCTATCCCTTGGACCTTCTCATTGACGATGAAACACAGAAATTGCATCGGAATTAAATAGAAAATGCGCAATGCCGTCATAAGTACAAGCAGACTGACTCTTCTTAGTGTCTCTGCTTTTGAACTATTCCTGTGACGCTAGTTACACATTCCGATGCATCACTTCAGGTTTACTGTATCCCTTGGACCTTCTTATTGACGATGAAACACAGAAATTGCATCAGAACTAAATACAAAAGGCACAATGCCAACTTAAGTACAAGCTGACTGACTCTTCTCACTGACTATGTTTTGAACCAATCCTGTGACACTAGTTATAGATTCCGATGCTTCACTTCAGGTTTACTGTATCCCATGGACCTTCGTATTGACGATGAAACACAGAAATGGCATCGAAATTAAATACAAAGGGCACAATGCCGACCTAAGTACAAGAAGACTGACTCTTCTTACTAACTATGATTTGAACCATTCCTGTGACACTAGTTATAGATTCCAAAGCTTCACTTCAGGTTTAATCTATCCCTAGGACCTTCTTATTGACGATGAAACACAGAAATTGCAACGGAAATAAATACAAAAGGCACAATGCCGAATTAAGTACAAGAAGACTGACTCTTCCTACTGTCTATGTTTTGAACGATTCCTGTGACATTAGTTATAGATTCCGATGCTTTACTTCAGGTTTACTGTATCCCTTGGACCTTCTTATTGACGATGAAACACAGAAATTGCATCGGAATTAAATTCAAAAGGCACAATGCCGACTTAATTACAAGAAGACTGACTCTTCTTACTGACTATGTGTTGAACCATTCCTGTGACACTAGTTAGAGATTCCGATGCTTCACTTCAGGTTTACTGTATCCCTCTGACCTTCTTATTGACGATGAAACACAGTAATTGCATCGGAATTAAATTGAAAAGGGCACAATGAGGACTTAAGTAAAAGAAGACTGACTCTTCCTACTGTCTATCTCTTGAAAGGTTCCTGTAACATTAGTTATGGATTCCGATGCTTCACTTCAGGTTTTGCTGTATCCTTTGGACCTTCTTATTGGCGACGAAACACAGAAATTGCATCATAATTAAATAGAAAAGGCACAGTGCCCACTTAAGTACAAGAAGACTGAATCTTCTTACTAACTATGATTTGAACCATTCCTGTGACACTAGTTATAGATGCCAAAGCTTCACTTCAGGTTTAATCTATCCCAAAGACCTTCTTATTGACGGTGAAACACAGAAATTGCATCGGAAATAAATACAAAAAGCACAATGCTGACTTAAGTACAAGAAGACTGACTCTTCCTACTATCTATGTATTGAACCATTCCTGTGACACTAGTTATAGATTCCGATGCTTCACTTCAGGTTTACTGTATCCCTTGGACCTTCTCATTGACGATGAAACTCAGAAAATCCATAGGAATGAAATACAAAAGGCACAATGCCGAATTAATTACAAGAAGACTGACTCTAATTACTGACTGTTTTGAACCATTCCTGTGAAACTAGTTATAGATTCCGATGCTTCACTTCAGGTTTACTGTATCCCTGTGACCTTCTTATTGACGATGAAACACGGAAATTGCATCGGATATAAATACAAAAGGCACAATGCCGACTTAAGTACATGTAGACTGAATCTTCCTACTGTCTATGTTTGAACAATTCCTGTGACATTAGTTATAGATTCCGATGCATCATTTCAGGTTTAATGTATCCCTTTCACCTTCTTATTGACGATGAAACACTGATAGTGCATCGGAATTAAATACAAAAGGCACAATGACAACTTAAGTACAAGAAGACTGACTCTTCCTACTGTCTATGTTTTGAACCATTCCTGTGACACTAGTTATAGATTCCGATGCTTCACTTCAGGTTTAATCTATCCCTAGGACCTTCTTATTGACGATGAAACACAGAAATTGCAACGGAAATAAATACAAAAGGCACAATGTTGAATTAAGTACAAGAAGACTGGCTCTTCCTACTGTCTATGTTTTGAACGATTCCTGTGACATTAGTTATAGAATCCGATGCTTCACTTCAGGTTTACTGTATCCTTTGGACCATCGTATTGGCGGCGCAATACAGAAATTGCATCGGAATTAATTAGAAAATGCACAGTGCCGACTTAAGTACAAGAAGACTGACTCTTCTTACTGTCTATGATTTGAACCACTCCTGTGTCACTAGTTATTGATTCCGATGTTTCACTTCAGGTTTACTGTAACCCTAGGACCTTTTCATTGACGATGAAACTCAGAAAATGCATCGAAATTAAATACAAAAGGCACAATTCCGACTTAAGTACATGTGGACTGAATCTTCCTACTGTCTATGTTTGAACCATTCCTGAGACATTAGTTATAGATTCCGATGCTTCATTTCAGATATACTGTATCCCTTGGACCTTCTTATTGACGATGAAACACTGATAGTGCATCGGAATTAAATACAAAAGGCACAATGCCAACATAAGTACAAGAAGACTGACTCTTCCTACTGTCTATGTTTTGAACCATTCCTGTGACACTAGTTATACATTCGGATGCTTCACTTCAGGTTTACTGTATACCTTGGACCTTCTTATTGACGATGAAACACAGCAATGGCACCGGAATTAAATACAAAGGGCACAATGCCGACTTAAGTACAAGAAGACTGACTCTTCTTACTGACTATGATTTGAACCATTCCTGTGACACTAGTTATAGATTCCGATGCTTGACTTCAGGTTTAATCTATCCCTAGGACCTTCTTATTGACGATGAAACACAGAAATTGCAACCGAAATAAATACAAAAGGCACAATGCCGAATTAAGTACAAGTAGACTGACTCTTCCTACTGTCTATGTTTTGAACGATTCCTGTGACATTAGTTATAGATTCCGATGCTTTACTTCAGGTTTACTGTATCCTTTGGACCATCTTATTGGCGACGCAATAAAGAAATTGCACCGGAATTAATTAGAAAAGGCACAATGCCGACTTAAGTACAAGAAGACTGACTCTTCTAACTGTCTATGTTATGTACCATTCCTGTGTCACTAGTTATATATTCCGATGTTTCACTTCCGGTTTACTGTATCCCTTGGACCTTCTTATTGACGATGAAACACAGAAATTGCATCGGAATTAAATAGAAAAGGCACAATGCCGACTTAAGTACATAAAGACTGACTCTTCCTACTATCTATGTTTTGAACCATTCCTGTGACACTAGTTATGGATTCCGATGCTTCACCTCAGGTTCACTGTATCCCTCTGACCTTCTTATTGACGATGAAACACAGAAATTGCATCGGAATTAAATAGAAAATGCACAATGCCATCTTAAGTACAAGCAGACTGACTCTTCTTAGTGTCTCTGTTTTGAACCATTCCTGTGACGCTAGTTACACATTCCGATGCATCACTTCAGGTTTACTGTATCCCTTGGACCTTCTTATTGACGATGAAACACAGAAATTGCATCCGATTTAATTCAAAAGGCACAATGCCGACTTAATTACAAGAAGACTGACTCTTCTTACTGACTATGTGTTGAACCATTCCTGTGACACTAGTTAGAGATTCCGATGCTTCACTTCAGGTTTACTGTATCCCTTGGACCTTCTTATTGACGATGAAACACAGAAATTGCATCGGAATTAAATAGAAAAGGCACAATGCCGACCTAAGTACATAAAGACTGACTCTTCCTACTATCTATGTTTTGAACCATTCCTGTGTCACTAGTTACAGATTCCGATGCTTCACCTCAGGTTCACAGTATCCCTCTCACTTTCTTATTGGCGATGAAACACAGAAATTGCATCGGAAATAAATAGAAAATGCACAATGCCGTCTTAAGCACAAGCAGACTGACTCTTCATAGTTTCTCTGTTTTGAACCATTCCCGTGACGCTAGTTACACATTCCGATGCATCACTTCTATTTTACTGTATCCCTCTGACCTTCTTATTGACGATGAAACACAGTAATTGCATCGGAATTAAATTGAAAAGGGCACAATGCCGACTTAAGTAAAAGAAGACTGACTCTTCCTACTGTCTATCTCTTGAAAGATTCCTGTAACATTAGTTATGGATTCCGATGCTTCACTTCAGGTTTTGCTGTATCCTTTGGACTTTCTTATTGGCGACGAAACACAGAAATTGCATCATAATTAAATAGAAAAGGCACAGTGCCCACTTAAGTACAAGAAGACTGACTCTTCTTACTGTCTATGTTTTGAACCATTCCTGTGACACTAGTTATAGATTACGATGCTTCACTTCACGTTTACTGTATCCCTTGGACCTTCTTATTGACGATGAAACACAGAAACTGCAACGGCATTAAATACAAAAGGCACAATACCGACTTAAGTAAAAGAAGACGGACTCTTCTTACTGACTGCTTTGAACCATTCCTGAGACACTAGTTATAGATTCCGATGCTTCACTTCAGGTTTAATCTATCCCTAGGACCTTCTTAATGACGATGAAACACAGAAATGGCAACGGAAATAAATACAAAAAGCACAATGCCGAATTAAGTACTAGAAGACTGACTCTCCCAACTGGCTATGTTTTGAACGATTCCTGTGACATTAGTTATAGATTCCGATGCTTCACTTCAGGTTTACTGTATACTTTGACCACCTTAATGGCGAGGAAATACAGAAATTGCATCGGAATTAATTAGAAAAGGCACAATGCCGACCTAAGTACAAAAACACTGACTCTTCCTACTGTCTATGTTTTGAACCATTCCTGTGACACTACTTATAGATTTCGATGCTTCACTTCAGGTTTACTGTATCCCTTGGACCTTCATATTGACGATGAAGCCCAGTAATTGCATTGGAATTAAATTGAAAAGGGCACAATGCCGACTTAAGTACAAGAAGACTGACTCTTCTTACTGTCAATATTTTGGACCATTCCTGTGACACTAGTTATAGTTTCAGGTGCTCCACTTCAGGTTTACTGTATCCCTTGGACCTTCTTGTTGACGATGAAACACAGAAATTGCATCGGAATTAAATTCAAAAGCCACAATGCCGAGTTAAGTACAAGAAGACCGACTCTTCTTACTGACTATGTTTTGAACCATACCTGTGACACTAGTTATAGACTCCGATGCTTCACTTCAGGTTTACTGTATCCCTCTGACCGTCTTATTGACGATGAAACACAGAAATTGCATCGGAACTAAATACAAAAGGCACAATGCCAACTTAAGTACAAGCACACTGACTCTTCTTACTGATTTTGTTTCGAACCATTCCTGTGACACTAGTTATAGATTCCGATGCTTCACTTCAGGTTTACTGTATCCAATGGACCTTCGTATTGACGATGAAACACAGAAATGGCATCGGAATTAAATACAAAAGGCACAATGCCGACTTAGGTACAAGAAGACTGACTCTTCTTACTGACTATGATTTGAACCATTCCTGTGACACTAGTTATAGATTCCGATGCTTTACTTCAGGTTTAATCTATCCCTAGGACCTTCTTATTGACGATGAAACACAGAAAGTGCAACGGAAATAAATACAAAATGCACAATGCCGAATTAAGTAAAAGAAGACTAACTCTTCTTACTGTCTATGTTTTGAACGATTCCTGTGACATTAGTTATAGATTCCGATGCTTTACTTCAAGTTTACTGTATCCTTTGGACCATCTTATTGGCGAGGCAATACAGAAATTGCACCGGAATTAATTAGAAAAGGTACAATGCCGACTTAAGTACAAGGAGACTGACTCTTCTTACTGACTGTTTTGAACCATTCCTGTGACACTAGTTATAGATTCCGATGCTTCAATTCAGGTTTACTATATCCCTCTGTCTTCGTATTGACGATAAGCACAGAAATTGCATCGGAATTATATACAAAAGGCACAATGCCGACTTAAGTACAAGAAGACTGACTCTTCTTACTGTCTATGTTTTGAACCATTCCTGTGACACTAGTTATAGATTCCGATGCCGCACTTCAGGTTTACTGTATCCCTCTGACCTTCTTATTGACGATGACCCACAGAAATTGCATCGGAATTAAATAGAAAAGGGACAATGCCGACTTAAGTACAAAAACACTGACTCTTCCTACTGTCTATGTTTTGAACCATTCCTGTGACACTAGTTATAGATTTCGATGCTTCATTTCAGGTTTACTGTATCCCTTGGACCTTCATATTGACGATGAAGCCCAGTAATTGCATCGGAATTAAATTGAAAAGGGCACAATGCCGACTTAAGTACAAGAAGACTGACTCTTCTTACTGTCAATATTTTGAACCATTCCTGTGACACTAGTTATAGATTCAGATGCTCCACTTCAGGTTTACTGTATCCCTTGGACATTCTTGTTGACGATGAAACACAGAAATTGCATCGGAATTAAATTCAAAAGCCACAATGCCGAGTTAAGTACAATAAGACCGACTCTTCTTACTGACTATGTTTTGAACCATACCTGTGACACTAGTTATAGACTCCGATGCTTCACTTCAGGTTTACTGTATCCCTCTGACCCTCTTATTGACGATGAAACACGGAAATTGCATCGGATATAAATACAAAAGGCACAATGCCGACTTAAGTACAAGCAGACTGACTCTTCTTACTGATTTTGTCTTGAACCATTCCTGTGACACTAGTTATAGATTCCGATGCTTCACTTCAGGTTTACTGTATCCCTTGGACCTTCTTATTGACGATGAAACACAGAAATTGCAACGGAATTAAATACAAAAGGCACAATACCGACTTAAGTAAAAGAAGACGGACTCTTCTTACTGACTGTTTTGAACCATTCCTGTGACACTAGTTATAGATTCCGATGCTTCACTTCATGTTTAATCTATCCCTAGGACCTTCTTATTGACGATGGAACACAGAAATTGCAACGGAAATAAATACAAAAAACACAATGCCGAATTAAGTACTAGAAGACTGACTCTTCCTACTATCTATGTTTTGAACCATTCCTGTGACACTAGTTATAGATTCCGATGCTTCACTTCACGATTACTGTATCCCTTGGACCTTCTTATTGACGATGAAACACAGAAATTGCATCGGAATGAAATACAAAAGGCACAATGCCGATTTACGTACAAGATGTCTGACTCTTCTTACTGACTGTTGTGAACCATTCCTGTGACACTAGTTATAGATTCCGATGCCGCACTTCAGGTTTACTGTATCCCTCTGACCTTCTTATTGACGATGAAACACAGAAATTGCATCGGAATTAAATAGAAAAGGCACAATGCCGACTTAAGTACAAAAACACTGACTCTTCCTACTGTCTATGTTTTGAACCATTCCTGTGACACTAGTTATAGATTTCGATGCTTCACTTCAGGTTTACTGTATCCCTTGGACCTTCATATTGACGATGAAGCCCAGTAATTGCATTGTAATTAAATTGAAAAGGGCACAATGCCGACTTAAGTACAAGAAGACTGACTCTTCTTACTGTCAATATTTTGAACCATTCCTGTGACACTAGTTATAGACTCAGATGCTCCACTTCAGGTTTACTGTATCCCTTGGACCTTCTTGTTGACGATGAAACACAGAAATTGCATCGGATATAAATACAAAAGGCACAATGCCGACTTAAGTACATGTGGACTGAATCTTCCTACTGTCTATGTTTGAACCATTCCTAAGACATTAGTTATAGATTCCGATGCTTCATTTCAGGTTTACTGTATCCCTTGGACCTTCTTATTGACGATGAAGCACTGATAGTGCATCGGAATTAAATACAAAGGGCACAATGCCAACATAAGTACAAGAAGACTGACTCTCCCTACTGTCTGTGTTTTGAACCATTCCTGTGACACTAGTTATACATTCGGATGTTTCACTTCAGGTTTACTGTATCCCTTGGACCTTCTTATTGACGATGAAACACAGAAATTGCATCGGAATTAAATACAAAATGCACAATGCCGACTTACGTACAAGATGTCTGACTCTTCTTACTGACTGTTTTGAACCATTCCTGTGACACTAGTTATAGATTCCGATGCTTCACTTCAGGTTTACTGTATCCCTCTGTCGTTCTTATTGACGATGAAACACAGAAATTGCATCGGAACTAAATGCAAAAGGCACAATGCCAACTTAAGTACAAGCAGACTGACTCTTCTTACTGATTTTGTTTTGAACCATTCCTGTGACACTAGTTATAGATTCCGATGCTTCACTTCAGGTTTACTGTATCCCATGGACCTTCGTATTGACGATGAAACACAGAAATGGCATCGGAATTAAATACAAAAGGCACAATGCCGACTTAGGTACAAGAAGACTGACTCTTCTTACTGACTATGATTTGAACCATTCCTGTGACACTAGTTATAGATTCGGATTCTTCACTTCAAGTTTAATCTATCCCTAGGACCTTCTTATTGACGATGAAACACAGAAATTGCAACGGAAATAAATACAAAATGCACAATGCCGAATTAAGTAAAAGAAGACTGACTCTTCCTACTGTCTATGTTTTGAACGATTCCTGTGACATTAGTTATAGATTCCGATGCTTTACTTCAAGTTTACTGTATCCTTTGGACCATCTTATTGGCGAGGCAATACAGAAATTGCACCGGAATTAATTAGAAAAGGGACAATGCCGACTTAAGTACAAGAAGACAGACTCTTCTTACTGACTGTTTTGAACCATTCCTGTGACACTAGTTATAGATTCCGATGCTTCAATTCAGGTTTACTTTATCCCTCTGACCTCCTTATTGACGATAAACACAGAAATTGCATCGGAATTATATACAAAAGGCACAATGCCGACTTAAGTACAAGAAGACTGACTCTTCTTACTGTCTATGTTTTGAACCATTCCTGTGACACTAGTTATAGATTCCGATGCCGCACTTCAGGTTTACTGTATCCCTCTGACCTTTTTATTGACGATGAACCACAGAAATTGCATCGGAATTAAATAGAAAAGGCACAATGCCGACTTAAGTACAAAAACACTGACTCTTCCTACTGTCTATGTTTTGAACCATTCCTGTGACACTAGTTATAGATTGCGATGCTTCACTTCAGGTTTACTGTATCCCTTGGACCTTCATATTGACGGTGAAGACCAGTAATTGCATCGGAATTAAATTGAAAAGGGCACAATGCCGACTTAAGTACAAGAAGACTGACTCTTCTTACTGTCAATATTTTGAACCATTCCTGTGACACTAGTTATAGATTCAGATGCTCCACTTCAGGTTTACTGTATCCCTTGGACCTTCTTGTTGACGATGAAACACAGAAATTGCATCGGAATTAAATTCAAAAGCCACAATGCCGAGTTAAGTACAAGAAGACCGACTCTTCTTACTGTCTATGTTTTGAACCATACCTGTGACACTAGTTATAGACTCCGATGCTTCACTTCAGGTTTACTGTATCCCTCTGACCTTCTTATTGACGATGAAACACAGAAATTGCATCGGATATAAATACAAAAGGCACAATGCCGACTTAAGTACATGTGGACTGAATCTTCCTACTGTCTATGTTTGAACCATTCGTAAGACATTAGTTATAGATTCCGATGCTTCATTTCAGGTTTACTGTATCCCTTGGACCTTCTTATTGACGATGAAACACTGATAGTGCATCGGAATTAAATACAAAGTGCACAATGCCAACATAAGTACAAGAACACTGACTCTCCCTACTGTCTGTGTTTTGAACCATTCCTGTGACACTAGTTATACATTCGGATGTTTCACTTCAGGTTTACTGTATCCCTTGGACCTTCTTATTAACGATGAAACACAGAAATTGCATCGGAAATAAATACAAAATGCACAATGCCGACTTACGTACAAGATGTCTGACTCTTCTTACTGACTGTTTTGAACCATTCCTGTGACACTAGTTATAGATTCCGATGCTTCACCTCAGGTTTACTGTATCCCTCTGACCTTCTTATTGACGATGAAACACAGAAATTGCATCGGAACTAAATACAAAAGGCACAATGCCAACGTAAGTACAAGCAGACTGACTCTTCTTACTGATTTTGTTTTGAACCATTCCTGTGACACTAGTTATAGATTCCGATGCTTCACTTCAGGTTTACTGTATCCCATGGACCTTCGTATTGACGATGAAACACAGAAATGGCATCGGAATTAAATATTAAAGGCACAATGCCGACTTAGGTACAAGAAGACTGACTCTTCCTACTGTCTATGTTTTGAACGATTCCTGTGACATTAGTTATAGATTCCGATGTTTTACTTCAAGTTTACTGTATCCTTTGGACCATCTTATTGGCGAGGCAATACAGAAATTGCACCGGAATTAATTAGAAAAGGGACAATGCCGACTTAAATACAAGAAGACTGACTCTTCTTACTGTCTATGTTTTGAACCATTCCTGTGTCACTAGTTATAGATTCTGATGTTTCACTTCAGGTTTACTGTATCCCTTGGACCTTCTTATTGACGATGAAACACAGAAATTGCATCGGAATTAAATAGAAAAGGCACAATGCCGACTTATGTACAAGAAGACTGACTCTTCCTACTATCTATGTTTTCAACCATTCCTGTGACACTAGTTATAGAATCCGATGCTTCACCTCAGGTTCACTGAATCCCTCTTACCTTCTTATTGACGATGAAACACAGAAATTGCATCGGATTTAAATAGAAAATGCACAATGACGTCTTTAGTACAAGCAGACTGACTCTTCTTAGTGTCTCTGTTTTGAACCATTCCTGTGACGCTAGTTACACATTCCGATGCATCACTTCAAGTTTACTGTATCCCTTGGACCTTCTTATTGACGATGAAACACAGAAATTGCATCGGAATTAAATTCAAAAGGCACAATGCCGACTTAATTACAAGAAGACTGACTCTTCTTACTGACTATGTGTTCAACCATTCCTGAGACACTAGTTAGAGATTCCGATATTTCACTTCAGGTTTACTGTATCCCTCTGACCTTCTTATTGACGATGAAATACAGTAATTGCATCGGAATTAAATTGAAAAGGGCACAATGCCGACTTAAGTACAAGAAGACTGACTCTTCCTACTATCTATGCTTTGAACCATTCCTGTGACACTAGTCATAGATTCCGATGCTTCACCTCAGGTTCACAGTATCCCTCTCACCTTCTTATTGGCGATGAAACACAGAAATTGCATCGGAATTAAATGGAAAAGGCACAGTGCCCACTTAAGTACAAGAAGACTGACTCTTCTTACTGTCTATGTTTTGAACCATTCCTGTGACACTAGTTATAGATTACGATGCTTCACTTCACGTTTACTGTATCCCTTGGACCTTCTTATTGACGATGAAACACAGAAATTGCAACGAAATTAAATACAAAAGGCACAATACCGACTTAAATAAAAGAAGACGGACTCTTCTTACTGACTGTTTTGAACCATTCCTGTGACACTAGTTATAGATTCCGATGCTTCACTTCATGTTTAATCTATCCCTAGGACCTTCTTATTGACGATGGAACACAGAAATTGCAACGGAACTAAATACAAAAAGCACAATGCCGAATTAAGTACTAGAAGACAGACTCTTCCTACTGGCTATGTTTTGAACGATTCCTGTGGCATTAGTTATAGATTCCGATGCTTCACTTCATTTTTACTGTATCCTTTGACCACCTTGTTGGCGACGAAATACAGAAATTGCATCGGAATTAATTAGAAAAGGCACATTGCCGACTTAGGTACACGAAGACTGACTCTTCTTAGAGTCTACGTTTTGAACCATTCCTGTGTGACTAGTTACAGATTCCGATGCTTCACTTCAGGTTTACAGTATCCCTTGGACCTTCTCATTGACGATGAAACTCAGAAAATGCATCGGAATGAAATACAAAATGCACAACGCCGACTTAAGTACAAGAAGACTGGCTCTTCTTACTGTCTATGTTTTGAACCATTCCTGTGACACTAGTTATAGATTCCGATGCCTCACTTCAGGTTTACTGTATCCCTCTGACCTTCTTATTGACGATGAAACACAGAAATTGCATCGGAATTAAATAGAAAATGCACAATGCCGTCTTAAGTACAAGCAGACTGACTCCTCCTACTGTCTAAGTTTTGAACCATTCCTGTGACACTAGTTATAGATTCCGATGCTTCACTTCAGGTTTACTGTATCCCTTGGACCTTCATATTGACGATGAAGCACAGAAATTGCATCGGAATTAAATAGGAAAGGCATAATGCCGACTCTGGTACAAGAAGACTAACTCTTCCTACTATCTATGTTTTGAACCATTCCTGTGACACTAGTTATACTTTCCGATGCTTCACCTCAGGTTCACTGCATCCCTCTGACCTTCTTATTGACGATGAAACACAGAAATTGCATCGGAATTAAATAGAAAATGCACAATGCCGTCTTAAGTACAAGCAGGCTGACTCTTCTTAGTGCCTCTGTTTTGAACCATTCCTGTGACGCTAGTTACACATTCCGATGCATCACTTCAGGTTTACTGTATCCCTTGGACCTTCTTATTGACGATGAAACACAGAAATTGCATCGTAATTAAATAGAAAAGCACAATTCCGACTTAATTACAAGAAGACTGACGCTTCTTACTGTCTATACCTTGATCCATTCTTGTGACACTAGTTATAGATTCCGATGCTTCACTTCAGGTTTACTGTATCCCTTGGCCCTTCTTATTGACGAGGAAACACAGTAATTGCATCGGAATTAATACAAAAGGCACAATGCCGACTTAAGTACAAGAAGACTGACTCTTCCTACTGACTGTTTTGAACCATTCCTGTGACACTAGTTATAGATTCCGATGCTTCACTTCACGTTTACTGTATCCCATGGACCTTTTTATTGACGATGAAACACAGAAATTGCATCGGAATGAAATACAAAAGGCACAATGCCGATTTAAGTACAAGATGACTGACTCTTCTTACTGACTGTTTTGAACCATTCCTGTGACACTAGTTATAGATTCCGATGCTTCACTTCAGGTTTATTCTATCCCTAGGACCTTATTATTGACGATGAATCACAGAAATTGCAACGGAAATAAATACAAAAGGCACAATGCCGAATTAAGTACTAGAAGACTGACTCTTCCAACTATCTATGTTTTGAACGACTCCTGTGATATTAGTTGTAGATTCCGATGCTTCACTTCAGGTCTACTGTATCCTTTGACCATCTTATTGGCGACGAAATACAGAAATTGCATCGGAGTTAATTAGAAAAGGCACAATGCCGACTTAAGTACAAGAAGACTGACTCTTCCTTCTGTCTATGTTTTGAACCATTCCTGTGACACTAGTTATAGATTCCGATGCTTCACTTCAGGTTTACTGTTTCCCTTGGACCTTCTTATTGACGGTGAAACACAGAAATTGCATCGGAATTAAATAGAAAGAGGCACAATGCCGACTTAAGTACATAAAGACTGACTCTTCCTACTATCTATGTTTGAACCATTTCTGTGACACCAGTTCGGGATTCCGATGCTTCACTTCAGGTTTACTGTATCCCTCTGACATTCTTCTTGACGATTAAACACAGTAATCGCATCGGAATTAAATTGAAAAGGGCACAATGCCGACTTAAGTACAAGAAGACTGACTCTTCTTACTGTCAATGTTTTGAACCATTCCTGTGACACTAGTTATAGATTCAGATGCTCCACTCCAGGTTTACTGTATCCCTTGCACCTTCTTGTTGACGATGAAACACAGAAATTGCATCGGATATAAATACAAAAGGCACAGTGCCGACTTAAGTACATGTAAACTGAATCTTCCTACTGTCAATTTTTGAACCATTCCTGTGACACTAGTTATAGATTCCGATGCTTCATTTCAGGTTTACTGTATCCCTTGGACCTTCTTATTGACGATGAAACACTGATAGTGCATCGGAATTAAATACAAAAGGCACTATGCCAACTTAAGTACAAGAAGACCGACTCTTCCTACTGTCTATGTTTTGAACCATTCCTGAGACACTAGTTATAGATTCCGATGCTTCACTTCAGGTTTACTGTATCCCTTGGACCTCCTTATTGACGATGAAACACAGAAATAGCATCGGAACTAAATACAAAAGGCACAATGCCGACTTAAGTACAAGAAGACTGGCTCTTCTTACTGACTATGTTTTGTACCATACCTGTGACGCTAGTTGTAGATTCCGATGCTTCACTTCAGTTTTACTGTATCCCTAGGACCTTCTTATTGACGATGAAGCACAGAAATAGCATCGGAACTAAATACAAAAGGCACAATGCCGACTTAAGTACAAGAAGACTGACTCTTCATACTGTCTATGTTTTGAACGATTCCTGTGACACTAGTTATGGATTCCGATGCTTCACTTCAGGTTTTGCTGTATCCTTTGGACCTTCTTATTGGCAACGAAACACAGAAATTGCATCGGAATTAAATAGAAAAGGCACAATGCCGACTTAAGTATAAGAAAACTGACTCTTCTTACTGTCTATGATTTGAACCATTCCTGTGACGCTAGTTACACATTCCGACGCATCACTTCAGATTTACTGTATTACTCTGACCTTCTTATTGTCGATGAAACACAGTAATTGCATCGGAATTAAATTGAAAAGGGCACAATGCCGACTTAAGTACAAAAAGACTGACTCTTTTTACTGACTGCTTTGAAACATTCCTGTGACAATAGTTATACATTCCGATGCTTCACTACAGGTTTACTGTATCCTTCTGACCTTCTTATTGACGATGAAACACAGAAATTGCATCGGAATTAAATAGAAAAGGCACAATTCCGACTTAAGTACAAGAAGACTGACTCTTCCTACTATCTATGTTTTGAACCATTCCTGTGACTCTAGTTATAGATTCCGATGCTTCACTTCATGTTTACTGTATCTCTCTGACCATCTTTTTGACGATGGAACACAGAAATTGCATCGAAAATAAATAGAAAAGGCACAATGCCTACTTAATTACAAGAAGATTTACTCTTCTTACTGTCAATGCTTTGAACCATTCCTGTGACACTAGTTATAGATTCCGATGCTTCACTTCAGTTTTACTGTATCCCTAGGACCTTCTTATTGACGATGAAACACAGAAATAGCATCGGAACTAAATACAAAAGGCACAATGCCGACTTAATTACAAGAAGACTGACTCCTCCTACTGTCTATGTTTTGAACGATTCCTGTGACACTAGTTATTGATTCCGATGCTTCACTTCAGGTTTTGCTGTATCCTTTGGACCTTCTTATTGGCAACGAAACACAGAAATTGCATCGGAATTAAATAGAAGAGGCACAATGCCGATTTAAGTACAAGAAACCTGACTCTTCTTACTGTCTATGTTTTGAACCATTCCTGTGACGCTAGTTACATATTCCGATGCATCACTTCAGATTTACTGTATCCCTCTGACCTTCTTATTGACGATGAAACACAGTAATTGCATCGGAATTAAATTGAAAAGGGCACAATGCCGACTTAAGTACAAAAAGTCTGACTCTTCTTACTGTCTATGTTTTGAAGCATTCCTGTGACACTAGTTATACATTCCGATGCTTCACTACAGGTTTACTGTATCCTTCTGACCTTCTTATTGACGATGAGAGACAGAAATTGCATCGGAATTAAATAGAAAAGGCACAATTCCGACTTTAGTACAAGAAGACTGACTCTTCCTACTATCTATGTTTTGAACCATTCCTGTGACTCTAGTTATAGATTCCGATGCTTCACTTCAGGTTTACTGTATCCCTCTGACCATCTTTTTGACGATGGAACACAGACATTGCATCGAAAATAAATAGAAAAGGCACAATGCCTACTTAACTACAAGAAGATTTACCCTTCCTACTGTCTATGTTTTGAACCTTTCCTGTGACACTAGTTATAAATTCCGATGCTTAACTTCAGGTTAACTGTATCCCTGTGACCTTCTTTTTGACTACGAAACACAGAAATTGCATCGGAATTAATTAGAAAAGGCACAATGCTGCCATAAGTACAAGAAGACTGACTCTTCTTACTGTCTATGTTTTGAACCATTCCTGTGACACTAGTTATAGATTCCGATGCTTCACTTCAGGCTTACTGTATCCCTTGGATCTTCTTATTGCCGATGAAACACAGAAATTGCATCGGAATTAAATACAACATGCACAATGCCGACTTAAGTACAGGAAGTCTGACACTTCTTACTGTTTTGAACCATTCCTGTGACACTAGTTATAGATTCCGATGCTTCACTTAAGGTTTACTGTATCCCTCTGACCTTCTTATTGACGATGAAACACAGAATTTGCATCGGAATTAAATATAAAAGGCACAATGCCAACTTAAGTACAAGAAGTCTGACTCTTCTTACTGACTATGTTTTGAACCATTCCTGTGACACTAGTTATAGATTCCGATGCTTCACTTCAGGGTTACTGTATCCCTTGGACCTTCGTATTGACGATTATACACAGATATTGCATCGGAATTAAATAGAAAAGGCACAATGCCGACTTAAGTACAAGAAGACTGACTCTTCCTACTGTCTATGTTTTGAACCATTCCTGTGACACTAGTTATAGATTCTGATGCTTCACTTCAGGTTTACTGTATCCCTTGGACCTTCTTATTGACGGTGAAACACAGAAATTGCATTGGAATTAAATAGAAAAAGGCACAATGCCGACTTAAGTACATTAAGACAGACTCGTCCTACTATCTATGTTTGAACCATTCCTGTGACACTAGTTATAGATTCCGATGCTTCACCTCAGTTTCACTGTATCCCTCTGATCTTCTTATTGACGATGAAACACAGAAATTACATCGGAATTATTTAGAAAATGCACAATGCCGTCTTAAGTACAAGCAGACTGACTCTTCTCAGTGTCTATGTTTTGAACCACTCCTGTGACGCTAGTTACACATTCCGATGCTTCACTTCAGGTTTACTGTATCCCTGTGACCTTCTTATTGACGATGAAACACAGAAATTGCATCGGAATTAAATACAAAAGGCACAATGCCGACTTAAGTACAAGAAGACTGACTCTTCTTACTGACTATGTGTTGAACCATTTCTGTGACACTAGTTAGAGATTCCGATGCTTCACTTCAGGTTTACTGTATCCTTCTGACTTTCTTCTTGACGATTAAACACAGTAATTGCATCGGAATTAAATTGAAAAGGGCACAATGCCGACTTAAGTACAAGAAGACTAACTCTTCTTACTGTCAATGTTTTGAACCATTCCTGTGACACTAGTTATAGATTCAGATGCTCCACTCCGGGTTTACTGTATCCCTTGCACGTTCTTGTTGACGATGAAACACAGAAATTGCATCGGAATTAAATCCAAAAGGCACAATGCCGACTTAAGTACAAGAAGACCTACTCTTCTTACTGACTATGTTTGAACCATTCCTGTGACACTGGTTATAGATTCCGATGCTTCACTTCAGGTTTACTGTTTCCCTCTGAACTACTTATTGACGATGAAACACAGAAACAGCATCGGAATTAAATACAAAAGGCACTATGCCAACTTAAGTACAAGAAGACTGACTCTTCCTACTGTCTATGCTTTGAACCATTCCAAAGACACTAGTTATAGATTCCGATGCTTCACTTCAGGTTTACTGTATCCCTCTGACCTTCTATTTGACGATGAAACACAGAAATTGCATCGGAATTAAATGGAAAAGCACAATGCCGACTTAAGTACAAGAAGACTGACTCTTCCTACTGTCTATGTTTTGACCCATTCCTGTAACACTAGTTATAGATTCCGATGCCTCACTTCAGGTTTACTGTATCCCTCGGACCTTCCTATTGAAGATGAAACCCAGAAATTGCATCGGAATTAAATACAACATGCACAATGCCGACTTAAGTACAAGAAGTCTGACTCTTCTTACTGTTTTGGACCATTCCTGTGACACTAGTTATCGATTCCGATGCTTCACTTCAGGTCTAATCTATCCCTAGGACCTTCTTATTAAAGATGAAGCACAGAAATTGCAACGGAAATAAATACAAAAGGCACAATGCCGAATTAAGTACAAGAAGACTGACTCTTCCTACTGTCTATGTTTTGAACGATTCCTGTGACATTAGTTATAGATTCCGATGCTTCACTTCAGGGTTACAGTATCCTTTGGACCATCTTATTGGCGACGAAATACAGAAATTGCATCGGAATCAATTAGAAAAGCCACAATGCCGACTTAAGTACAAAAAGACTGACTCTTCTTACTGTCTATGTTTGAACCATTCCTCTGTCACTAGTTATAGAATCCGATGCTTCACTTCAGGTTTACTGTATCCCTCTGACCTTCTCATTGACGATGAAACTCAGAATAAGCATCGGAACTAAATACAAAAGGCACAATGCCGACTTAAGTACAAGAAGACTGACTCTTCCTACTGTCTATGTTTTGAACCATTCCTGTGACACTAGTTAAGGATTCCGATGCTTCATTTCAGGTTTACTCTATCCCTTGGAGCTTCTTATTGACAATGAAACACAGTTAGTGTATCGGATTTAAATACAAAAGGCACAATGCCGACTTAAGTACAAGAAGACTGACTCTTCCTACTGACTATGATTTGAACCATTCCTGTGACACTAGTTATAGATTCCGATGCTTCACTTCAGGTTTACTATATCCTCTGACCTTCTTATTGACGATGAAACACAGGAATTGCATCGGATTTAAATGAAAAGGCACAATGCCGACTGAAGTACAAGAAGACTGACTCTTCCTACTGTCTATGAATTGAACCATTCCTGTGACACTAGTTATAGATTCCGATGCATAACTTCAGGTTTACTGTATCCCTCTGACTTTCTTTTTGACGATGAAACAGAGAAATTGCGTCGGAATTAAATAGAAAAGGCACAATGCAGCCTTAAGTACAAGAAGACTGACCCTTCTTACTGTCTATGCTTTGAACCATTCCTGTGACACTACTTATAGATTCCGATGCTTAGTTTCAGGTTTACTGTATCCCTCTAACCTTCTTTTTGACGATGAAACAGAGATATTGCATCGGAATTAAATAGAAAAGGCACAATGCTGCCTTAAATACAAGACGACTGACTCTTCTTACTGTCTATGTTTTGAACCATTCCTGTGACACTAGTTATAGATTCCGATGCTTCACTTCTGGTTTACTGTATCCCTTGGACCATCTTATTGACGATGAAACACAGAAATTGCATTGGAATTAAATACGAAAGACACAATGCCAACTTAAGTACAAGAATACTGATTCTTCTTACTGACTATGTTTTAAACCATTCCTGTGACACTAGTTATAGATTCCGATGCTTCACTTCAGGTTTACTGTATCCCTTGGACCTTCGTATTGACGATGAAGCACAGAAATTGCATCGGAAGTAAATACAAATGGCACAATGACGACTTAAGTACAAGACGACTGACTCTTCCTACTGACTATGCTTTGAACCATTCCTGTGAAACTAGTTATAGATTCCGATGCTTCAGTTCAGGTTTAATGTATCCCTTGGACCTTCTTATTGACGATGAAACACACAAATTGCATCGGAATGAAATAGAAAAGGCACAATGCCAACTTAAGAACAAGAAGACTGACTCTTCCTACTGTCTATGTTTGAACCATTCCTGTGACACTAGTTATTGATTCCGATGCTTCACTTCAGGTTTACTGTATCCCTCTGACCTTCCCTTTGACGATGAAACACAGAAATTGCATCGGAATTAAATACAAAAGGCACAATGCCGACTTAAGTACATGAAGACTGACTCTTTTTCCTGACTATGCTTTGAACCATTCCTCTGACATTAGTTATAGATTCCGATGCTTCACTTCAGGTTTACTGTATCCCTTGGACCTTCGTATTGACGATGAGACACAGAAATTGCATCGGAATTAAATACAAAAGTCACAATGCCGACTTCAGTACAAGAAGACTGACTCTTCTTTTGTCTATGATTTGAACCATTCCTGTGACACTAGTTATAGATTCCGATGCTTCACTTCAGGTTTACTGTATCCCTTGGACTTTCTTATTGACGATGAAACACAGTAATTGCATCGGAATTAAATACAAAAGGCACAATGCCGACATAAGTACAAGAAGACTGACCCATCTCACTGTCTACGTTTTGAACCATTCCTGTGACACTAAATATAGATTCCGATGCTTCACTTCAGGTTTACTGTATCCCTCTGACCTTTTTATTGACGATGAAACACAGATATTGCATCGAAATTAAATACAAAAGGCACAATGCCGACTTAAGTACAAGAAGACTGACTCATCTTACTGACTATGTATTGAACCATTCCTGTGACACTAGTTATAGATTTCGATGCTTCAGTTCAGGTTTACAGTATCCCTTGGACCTTCTTATTGACGATGAAACACAGAAATTGCATCGGAATTAAATAGAAAAGGCACAATGCCGACGTAAGCACAAGCAGACTGACTTTTCTTACTGACTATGTTTGGAACCATTCCTGTGACACTAGTTATAGATTCCGATGCTTCACTCCAGATTTACTGTATCCCTCTGAGCTTGTTATTGACGATGAAACACAGAAATTGCATCGGAATTAAATAGAAAAGGCACAATGCCGACGTAAGCACAAGCAGACTGACTTTTCTTACTGACTATGTATTGAACCATTCCTGTGACACTAGTTATAGATTTCGATGCTTCGGTTCTGGCTTACTGTATCCCTTGGACTTTCGTATTGACGATGAAACACAGTAATTGCATCGGAATTAAATACAAAAGGCACAATGCCGACTTAAGTACAAGAAGACTGACTCTTCTTACTGACTATGCTTTGAACCATTCCTGTGACACTAGTTATAGATTCCGATGCTTCACTTCTGGTTTACTCTATCCCTAGGACCTTCGTATTGACGATGAAACACAGAAATTGCATCGGAACTAAATACAAAAGGCACATTGCCGACTTAAGTAGAAGAACACTGACACTTTCTACTGTCTATGTTTTGAACCATTCCTGTGAGACTAGTTATAGATTCCGATGCTTCATTTCTGGTTTTTTGTATCCCTTGGATCTTCTTATTGACGATGAAACACAGATAGTGCATCGGATTTAAATACAAAGGCACAATGCCGACTTAAGTACAAGAAGACTGACTCTTCCTACTGTCTATGTTTTGAACCATTCCTGTGACCCTAGTTATAGATTCCGATGCTTCTCTTCAGGTTTACTGTATCCCTCTGATCTTCGTTTTGACGATGAAACACAGAAATTGCATCGGAATTAAACAGAAAAGGCACAATGCCGACTTAAGTGCAAGAAGACTGACTCTTCTTACTGTCTATGTTTGAACCATTCCTGTGACACTAGTTATAGATTCCGATGCTTCACTTCAGATTTAGTGTATCCCTTGGACCTTCTTATTGACGATGAAACACAGAAATTGCATCGGAATTAAATACAAAAGGCACAATGCCGACTTAAGTACAAGAAGACTGACTCTTCTTACTGACTGCTTTGAACCATTCCTGTGACACTAGTTATAGATTCCGATGCTTCACTTCAGGTTTACTGTATCCCTTGGACCTTCTTGTTGACGATGAAACACAGAAATTGCATCGGATTTAAATGAAAAGGCACAATGCCGACTTAAGTACAAGAAGACTGACTCTTCTTTTTGTCTATGATTTGAACCATTCCTGTGACACTAGTTATGGATTCCGATGCTTCACTTCAGGTTTACTGTTTCCCTTGGACCTTCTTATTGTCGATGAAACACAGAAATTGCATCGGAATTAAATACAAAAGGCACAATGCCGACATATGAACAAGAAGACTGACCCATCTTACTGTCTACGTTTTGAACCATTCCTGTGACACTAAATATTGATTCCGATGCTACACTTCAGGTTTACTGTATTCCTCTGACCTTCTTAATGACGATGAAACACAGAAATTGCATCGTAATTAAATACAAAAGGCACAATGCCGACTTAAGTACAAGAAGACTGACTCTTCTTAGTGACTATGTATTGAACCATTCCTGTGACACTAGTTATAGATTCCGATGCTTCACTTCAGGTTTTCAGTATCCCTTGGACCTTCTTATTGACGATGAAACACAGAAATTGCATCGGAATTAAATAGAAAAGGCACAATGCTGACTAAAGTACAAGAAGACTGACTCTTCTTACTGACTATGTTTGGAACCATTCCTGTGACACTAGTTACAGATTCCGATGCTTCACTTCAGGTTTACTGTATCCCTCTGACCTTCTTATTGACGATAAAACACAGATATTGCATCGGAATTAAATAGAAAAGACAGAATGCCGACTTAAGTACATGAAGACTGACTCTTCTTAGTGACTACGTGTTGAACCATTCCTGTGACACTAGTTATAGATTCCGATGCTTCACTTCAGATATACAGTATCCCTTGGACCTTCTTATTGACGAAGAAACAAAGAAATTGCGTCGGAAGTAAATAGAAAAGGCACAATGCCGACTTAAGTACAAGAAGACTGACTTTTCCTACTGTCTATGGTTGAACCATTCCTGTGACACTAGTTATAGATTCCGATGCTTCACTTCTGGATTACTGTATCCCTCTGACCTTCTTATTGACGATGAAACACAGAAATTGCATCGGAATTAAATAGAAAAGGCACAATGCCGACTTTAGTACAAGAAGACTGACTCTTCCTACTGTCTATGTTTTGAACCATTCCTGTGACACTAGTTATAGATTTCGATGCTTCAGTTCTGGCTTACTGTATCCCTTGGACTTTCGTATTGACGATGAAACACAGTAATTGCATCGGAATTAAATACAAAAGGCACAATGCCGACTTAAGTACAAGAAGACTGACTCTTCTTACTGTCTATGCTTTGAACCATTCCTGTGACATTAGTTATAGATTCCGATGCTTCACTTCTGGTTTACTCTATCCCTAGGACCTTCGTATTGACGATGAAACACAGAAATTGCATCGGAACTAAATACAAAAGGCACATTGCCGACTTAAGTAGAAGAACACTGACTCTTTCTACTGTCTATGTTTTGAACCATTCCTGTGAGACTAGTTATAGATTCCGATGCTTCATTTCTGGTTTTTTGTATCCCTTGGATCTTCTTATTGACGATGAAACACAGATAGTGCATCGGATTTAAATACAAAGGCACAATGCCGACGTAAGTACAAGAAGACTGACTCTTCCTACTGTCTATGTTTTGAACCATTCCTGTGACCCTAGTTATAGATTCCGATGCTTCTCTTCAGGTTTACTGTATCCCTCTGATCTTCGTTTTGACGATGAAACACAGAAATTGCATCGGAATTAAACAGAAAAGGCACAATGCCGACTTAAGTGCAAGAAGACTCACTCTTCTTACTGTCTATGTTTGAACCATTCCTGTGACACTAGTTATAGATTCCGATGCTTCACTTCAGATTTAGTGTATCCCTTGGACCTTCTTATTGACGATGAAACACAGAAATTGCATCGGAATTAAATACAAAAGGCACAATGCCGACTTAAGTACAAGAAGACTGACTCTTCTTACTGACTGCTTTGAACCATTCCTGTGACACTAGTTATAGATTCCGATGCTTCACTTCAGGTTTACTGTATCCCTTGGACCTTCTTGTTGACGATGAAACACAGAAATTGCATCGGATTTAAATGAAAAGGCACAATGCCGACTTAAGTACAAGAAGACTGACTCTTCTTTTTGTCTATGATTTGAACCATTCCTGTGACACTAGTTATAGATTCCGATGCTTCACTTCAGGTTTACTGTTTCCCTTGGACCTTCTTATTGTCGATGAAACACAGAAATTGCATCGGAATTAAATACAAAAGGCACAATGCCGACATATGAACAAGAAGACTGACCCATCTTACTGTCTACGTTTTGAACCATTCCTGTGACACTAAATATTGATTCCGATGCTACACTTCAGGTTTACTGTATTCCTCTGACCTTCTTAATGACGATGAAACACAGAAATTGCATCGTAATTAAATACAAAAGGCACAATGCCGACTTAAGTACAAGAAGACTGACTCTTCTTACTGTCTATGTTTTGAACCATTCCAGTGCCACTAGTTATGGATTACGATGCTTCACTTCAGGTTTACTGTATACCTTGGACCTTCTTGTTGACGATGAAACACAGATATTGCATCGGAAATAAATGCAAAAGGCACAATGCCGACTTATGTACAAGAAGGCCGACTCTTCTTACTGACTATGTTTTGAACCATTCCTGTGACACCAGTCATAGATTCCGTTGCTTCACTTCAGGTTTACTGTATCCCTCTGACCATTTTATTGACGATGAAAGACAGAAATTGCATCGGATATAAATACAAAAGGCACAATGCCGACTTAAGTACATGTAGACTGATTCTTCCTACTGTCTATGTTTGAACAATTCCTGTGACATTAGTTATAGATTCCGATGCATCATTTCAGGTTTAATGTATCCCTTTTACCTTCTTATTGACGACGAAACACTGATAGTGCATCGGAATTAAATACAAAAGGCACAATGCCAACTTAAGTACAAGAAGACTGACTCTTCCTACTGTCTATGTTTTGAACCATTCCTGTGACACTAGTTATAGATTCCGATGCTTCACTTAAGGTTTAATCTATCCCTAGGACCTTCTTATTGACGATGAAACACAGAAATTGCAACGGAAATGAATACAAAAGGCACAATGCCGAATTAAGTACAAGAAGACTGGCTCTTCCTACTGTCTATGTTTTGAACGATTCCTGTGACATTAGTTATAGATTCCGATGCTTCACTTCAGGTTTACTGTATCCTTTGGACCATCGTATTGGCGGCGCAACACAGAAATTGCATCGGAATTAATTAGAAAATGCACAGTGCCGACTTAAGTACAAGAAGACTGACACATCTTACTGTCTATGATTTGAACCATTCCTGTGTCACTAGTTATTGATTCCGATGTTTCACTTCAGGTTTACTGTAACCCTAGGACCTTTTCATTGACGATGAAACTCAGATAATGCATCGGAATTAAATACAAAAGGCACAATTCCGACTTAAGTACAAGAAGACTGACTCTTCTTACTGACTGTTTTGAACCATTCCTGTGACACTAGTTATAGATTCCGATCCTTCACTTCAGGTTTCCTGTATCCCTCTGACCTTCTTACTAACGATGAAACACAGAAATTGCATCGGAATTAAATAGAAAACGCACAATGCCGTCTTAAGTACAAGCAGACTGACTCTTCTGAGTGTCTCTGCTTTTGAACCATTCCTGTGACGCTAGTTACACATTCCGATGCATCACTTCAGGTTTACTGTATCCTTTGGACCTTCTTATTGACGATGAAACACAGAAATTGCATCAGAAACTAAATACAAAAGGCACAATGCCAACTTAAGTACAAGCAGACTGACTCTTCTCACTGACTATGTTTTGAACCATTCCTGTGACACTAATTATAGATTCCGATGCTTCACTTCAGGTTTACTGTATCCCATGCACCTTCGTATTGACGATGAAACACAGAAATGGCATCGGAATTAAATACAAAGGGCACAATGCCGACCTAAGTACAAGAAGACTGACTCTTCTTACTAACTATGATTTGAACCATTCCTGTGACACTAGTTATAGATTCAATAGCTTCACTTCAGGTTTAATCTATCCCTAGGACCTTCTTATTGACGATGAAACACAGAAATTGCAACGGAAATAAATACAAAAGGCACAATGCCGAATTAAGTACAAGAAGACTGACTCTTCCTACTGTCTATGCTTTGAACGATTCCTGTGACATTAGTTATAGATTCCGATGCTTTACTTCAGGTTTACTGTATCCTTTGGACCATCTTATTGGCGACGCGATACAGAAATTGCACCGGAATTAATTAGAAAAGGCACAATGCCGACTTAAGTACAAGAAGACTGACTCTTCTTAGTGTCTCTGTTTTTAACCATTCCTGTGACGCTAGTTACACATTCCGATGCATCACTTCAGGTTTACTGTATCCCTTGGACCTTCTTATTGACGATGAAACACAGAAATTGCATCGGAATTAAATTCAAAAGGCACAATGCCGACTTAATTACAAGAAGACTGACTCTTCTTACTGACTATGTGTTGAACCATTCCTGTGACACTAGTTAGAGATTCCGATGCTTCACTTCAGGTTTACTGTATCCCTCTGACCTTCTTATTGACGATGAAACACAGTAATTGCATCGGAATTAAATTGAAAAGGGCACAATGAGGACTTAAGTAAAAGAAGACTGACTCTTCCTACTGTCTATCTCTTGAAAGATTCCTGTAACATTAGTTATGGATTCCGATGCTTCACTTCAGGTTTTGCTGTATCCTTTGGACCTTCTTATTGGCGACGAAACACAGAAATTGCATCATAATTAAATAGAAAAGGCACAGTGCCCACTTAAGTACAAGAAGACTGAATCTTCTTACTAACTATGATTTGAACCATTCCTGTGACACTAGTTATAGATTCCAAAGCTTCACTTCAGGTTTAATCGATCCCTAGGACCTTCTTATTGACGATGAAACACAGAAATTGCAACGGAAATAAATACAAAAAGCATAATGATGACTTAAGTACAAGAAGACTGACTCTTCCTACTATCTATGTTTTGAACCAATCCTGTGACACTAGTTATAGATTCCGATGCTTCACTTCAGGTTTACTGTATCCCTTGGACCTTCTCATTGACGATGAAACTCAGAAAATGCATAGGAATGAAATACAAAAGGCACAATGCCGAATTAATTACAAGAAGACTGACTCTTCTTACTGACTGTTTTGAACCATTCCTGTGACACTAGTTATAGATTCCGATGCTTCACTTCACGTTTACTGTATCCCTCTGACCTTCTCATTGACGATGAAACACAGTAATTGCATCGGAATTAAATTGATAAGGACACAATGCCGACTTAAGTACAAGAAGACTGACTCTTCTTACTGACTGTTTTGAACCATTCCTGTGACACTAGTTATAGATTCCGATGCTTCACTTCAGGTTTCCTGTATCCCTCTGACCTTCTTACTAACGATGAAACACAGAAATTGCATCGGAATTAAATACAAAAATCACAATGCCGACTTAAGTACAAGAAGACTGACTCTTTTTACTGTCTATGATTTGAACCATTCCTGTGACACTAGTTATAGATTCCGATGCTTCACTTCAGGTTTACTGTATCCCTTGGACCTTCTTATTGTCGATGAAACACAGAAATTGCATCAGAATTAAATAGAAAAGGCATAATGCCGACTTAAGTACAAGAAGACTGACTCTTCCTACTATCTATGTTTTGAAACATTCCTGTGACACTAGTTATAGATTCCTATGCATCACCTCAGGTTCACTGTATCCCTCTGACCTTCTTAATGACGATGAAACACAGTATTTGCATCGGAATTAAATTGAAAAGGGCACAATGCCGACTTAAGTACAAGAAGACTGACTCTTCTTACTGTCAATGTTTTGAATCATTCCTCTGACACTAGTTATAGATTCAGATGCTCCACTACAGGTTTACTGTATCCCTTTGACCTTCTTGTTGACGATGAAACACAGAAATTGCATCGGAATTAAATCCAAAAGGCACAATGCCAACATAAGTACAAGAAGACCGACTCTTCTTACTGACTATGTTTTGAACCATTCCTGTGACACTAGTTATAGCCTCCGATGCTTCATTTCAGGTTTACTGTATCCTTCTGACCTTCTTATTGACAATGAATTCACAGAAATTCCATCGGATATAAATACAAAAGGCACAATGCCGACATAAGTACATGTGGACTGAATCTTCCTAATGTCTATGTTTGAACCATTCCTGAGACATTAGTTATAGATTCCGATGCTTCATTTCAGATATACTGTATCCCTTGGACCTTCTTATTGACGATGAAACACTGATAGTGCATCGGAATTAAATACAAAAGGCACAATGCCAACATAAGTACAAGAAGACTGACTCTTCCTACTGTCTATGTTTTGAACCATTCCCGTGACACTAGTTATACATTCGGATGCTTCACTTCAGGTTTACTGTATACCTTGGACCTTCTTATTGACGATGAAACACAGCAATGGCATCGGAATTAAATACAAAGGGCACAATGCCGACTTAAGTACAAGAAGACTGACTCTTCTTACTGACTATGATTTGAACCATTCCTGTGACACTAGTTATAGATTCCGATGCTTGACTTCAGGTTAGTCTATCCCTAGGACCTTCTCATTGACGATGAAACACAGAAATTGCAACCGAAATAAATACAAAAGGCACAATGCCGAATTAAGTACAAGAAGACTGACTCTTCCTACTGTCTATGTTTTGAACGATTCCTGTGACATTATTTATAGATTCCGATGCTTTACTTCAGGTTTACTGTATCCTTTGGACCATCGTATTGGCGACGCAATAAAGAAATTGCACCGGAATTAATTAGAAAAGGCACAATGCCGACTTAAGTACAAGAAGACTGACTCTTCTAACTGTCTATGTTATTTACCATTCCTGTGTCACTAGTTATATATTCCGATGTTTCACTTCCGGTTTACTGTATCCCTTGGACCTTCTTATTGACGATGAAACACAGAAATTGCATCGGAATTAAATAGAAAAGGCACAATGCCGACTTAAGTACTAGAAGACTGACTCTTCCTACTATCTATGTTTTGAACCATTCCTGTGACACTAGTTATAGATTCCGATGCTTCACTTCAGATTTACTGTATCCCTCTGACCTTCTTATTGACGATGAAACACAGAAATTGCATCGGAATTAAATACAAAAGGCACAATGCCGACTTAAGTAAAAGTAGACTGACTCTTCCTACTGTCTATGTTTTGAACCATTCCTGTGACACTAGTTATAGATTCCAATGCTTCACTTCTGGTTCACGGTATCCCTCTGACATTCTTATTGACGATGAAACACAGAAATTGCATCGGAATTAAATATAAAAGGCACAATGCCAACTTAAGTACAAGACGACTGACTCTTCTTACTGACTATGTTTTGTACCATTCCTGTGACACTAGTTATAGATTCCGAAGCTTCAGTTCAGGTTTACTGTATCCCTAGGACCTTCGTGTTGACGATAAAACACAGAAATTGCAACGGAAATAAATACAAAAAGCACAATGCTGAATTAAGTACAAGAAGACTGACTCTTCCTACTATCTATGTTTTGAACCATTCCTGTGACACTAGTTATAGATTCCGATGCTTCACTTCAGGTTTACTGTATCCCTTGGACCTTCTCATTGACGATGAAACTCAGAAAATGCATAGGAATGAAATACAAAAGGCACAATTTCGAATTAATTACAAGAAGACTGACTCTTCTTACTAACTGTTTTGAACCATTCCTGTGACACTAGTTATAGATTCCGATGCTTCACTTCAGGTTTACTGTATCCCTCTGACATTCTCATTGACGATGAAACACAGTAATTGCATCGGAATTAAATTGATAATGGCACAATGCCGACTTAAGTACAAGAAGACTGACTCTTCTTACTGTCAATGTTTTGAACCATTCCTGTGACACTAATTATAGATTCAGATGCTACACTTCAGGTTTACTGTATCCCTTGGACCTTCTTGTTGACGATGAAACACAGATATTGCATCGGAAATAAATGCAAAAGGCACAATGCCGACTTATGTACAAGAAGGCCGACTCTTCTTACTGACTATGTTTTGAACCATTCCTGTGACACCAGTCATAGATTCCGTTGCTTCACTTCAGGTTTACTGTATCCCTCTGACCATTTTATTGACGATGAAAGACAGAAATTGCATCGGATATAAATACAAAAGGCACAATGCCGACTTAAGTACATGTAGACTGATTCTTCCTACTGTCTATGTTTGAACAATTCCTGTGACATTAGTTATAGATTCCGATGCATCATTTCAGGTTTAATGTATCCCTTTCACCTTCTTATTGACGACGAAACACTGATAGTGCATCGGAATTAAATACAAAAGGCACAATGCCAACTTAAGTACAAGAAGACTGACTCTTCCTACTGTCTATGTTTTGAACCATTCCTGTGACACTAGTTATAGATTCCGATGCTTCACTTAAAGTTTAATCTATCCCTAGGACCTTCTTATTGACGATGAAACACAGAAATTGCAACGGAAATGAATACAAAAGGCACAATGCCGAATTAAGTACAAGAAGACTGGCTCTTCCTACTGTCTATGTTTTGAACGATTCCTGTGACATTAGTTATAGATTCCGATGCTTCACTTCAGGTTTACTGTATCCTTTGGACCATCGTATTGGCGGCGCAACACAGAAATTGCATCGGAATTAATTAGAAAATGCACAGTGCCGACTTAAGTACAAGAAGACTGACACATCTTACTGTCTATGATTTGAACCATTCCTGTGTCACTAGTTATTGATTCCGATGTTTCACTTCAGGTTTACTGTAACCCTAGGACCTTTTCATTGACGATGACACTCAGATAATGCATCGGAATGAAATACAAAAGGCACAATTCCGACTTAAGTACAAGAAGACTGACTCTTCTTACTGACTGTTTTGAACCATTCCTGTGACACTAGTTATAGATTCCGATGCTTCACTTCAGGTTTCCTGTATCCCTCTGACCTTCTTACTAACGATGAAACACAGAAATTGCATCGGAATTAAATACAAAAGGCACAATGCCGACTTAAGTACAAGAAGACTGACTCTTTTTACTGTCTATGATTTGAACCATTCCTGTGACACTAGTTATAGATTCCGATGCTTCACTTCAGGTTTACTGTATCCCTTGGACCTTCTTATTGTCGATGAAACACAGAAATTGCATCAGAATTAAATAGAAAAGGCATAATGCCGACTTAAGTACAAGAAGACTGACTCTTCCTACCATCTATGCTTTGAACCATTCCTGTGACACTAGTTATAGATTCCTATGCATCACCTCAGGTTCACTGTATCCCTCTGACCTTCTTATTGACGATGAAACACAGTATTTGCATCGGAATTAAATTGAAAAGGGCACAATGCCGACTTAAGTACAAGAAGACTGACTCTTCTTACTGTCAATGTTTTGAACCATTCCTCTGACACTAGTTATAGATTCAGATGCTCCACTTCAGGTTTACTGTATCCCTTTGACCTTCTTGTTGACGATGAAACACAGAAATTGCATCGGAATTAAATCCAAAAGGCACAATGCCAACATAAGTACAAGAAGACCGACTCTTCTTACTGACTATGATTTGAACCATTCCTGTGACACTAGTTATAGATTCCGATGCTTGACTTCAGGTTTAATCTATCCCTAGGACCTTCTTATTGACGATGAAACACAGAAATTGCAACCGAAATAAATACAAAAGGCACAATGCCGAATTAAGTACAAGAAGACTGACTCTTCCTACTGTCTATGTTTTGAACGATTCCTGTGACATTAGTTATAGATTCCGATGCTTTACTTCAGGTTTACTGTATCCTTTGGACCATCTTATTGGCGACGCAATAAAGAAATTGCACCGGAATTAATTAGAAAAGGCACAATGCCGACTTAAGTACAAGAAGACTGACTCTTCTAACTGTCTATGTTATGTACCATTCCTGTGTCACTAGTTATATATTCCGATGTTTCACTTCCGGTTTACTGTATCCCTTGGACCTTCTTATTGACGATGAAACACAGAAATTGCATCGGAATTAAATAGAAAAGGCACAATGCCGACTTAAGTACATAAAGACTGACTCTTCCTACTATCTATGTTTTGAACCATTCCTGTGACACTAGTTATAGATTCCGATGCTTCACCTCAGGTTCACTGTATCCCTCTGACCTTCTTATTGACGATGAAACACAGAAATTGCATCGGAATTAAATAGAAAATGCACAATGCCGTCTTAAGTACAAGCAGACTGACTCTTCTTAGTGTCTCTGTTTTGAACCATTCCTGTGACGCTAGTTACACATTCCGATGCATCACTTCAGGTTTACTGTATCCCTTGGACCTTCTTATTGACGATGAAACACAGAAATTGCATCGGAATTAAATTCAAAAGGCACAATGCCGACTTAATTACAAGAAGACTGACTCTTCTTACTGACTATGTGTTGAACCATTCCTGTGACACTAGTTAGAGATTCCGATGCTTCACTTCAGGTTTACTGTATCCCTTCTACCTTCTTATTGACGATGAAACACAGAAATTGCATCGGAATTAAATAGAAAAGGCACAATGCCGACTTAAGTACATAAAGACTGACTCTTCCTACTATCTATGTTTTGAACCATTACTGTGACACTAGTTATAGATTCCGATGCTTCACCTCAGGTTCACAGTATCCCTCTCACTTTTTTATTGGCGATGAAACACAGAAATTGCATCGGAATTAAATAGAAAATGCACAATGCCGTCTTAAGCACAAGCAGACTGACTCTTCATAGTTTCTCTGTTTTGAACCATTCCCGTGACGCTAGTTACACATTCCGATGCATCACTTCTATTTTACTGTATCCCTCTGACCTTCTTATTGACGATGAAACACAGTAATTGCATCGGAATTAAATTGAAAAGGGCACAATGCCGACTTAAGTAAAAGAAGACTGACTCTTCCTACTGTCTATCTCTTGAAAGATTCCTGTAACATTAGTTATGGATTCCGATGCTTCACTTCAGGTTTTGCTGTATCCTTTGGACTTTCTTATTGGCGACGAAACACAGAAATTGCATCATAATTAAATACAAAAGGCACAATGCCAACTTAAGTACAAGCAGACTGACTCTTCTCACTGACTATGTTTTGAACCATTCCTGTGACACTAATTATAGATTCCGATGCTTCACTTCAGGTTTACTGTATCCCATGCACCTTCGTATTGACGATGAAACACAGAAATGGCATCGGAATTAAATACAAAGGGCACAATGCCGACCTAAGTACAAGAAGACTGACTCTTCTTACTAACTATGATTTGAACCATTCCTGTGACACTAGTTATAGATTCAATAGCTTCACTTCAAGTTTAATCTATCCCTAGGACCTTCTTATTGACGATGAAACACAGAAATTGCAACGGAAATAAATACAAAAGGCACAATGCCGAATTAAGTACAAGAAGACTGACTCTTCCTACTGTCTATGCTTTGAACGATTCCTGTGACATTAGTTATAGATTCCGATGCTTTACTTCAGGTTTACTGTATCCTTTGGACCATCTTATTGGCGACGCGATACAGAAATTGCACCGGAATTAATTAGAAAAGGCACAATGCCGACTTAAGTACAAGAAGACTGACTCTTCTTAGTGTCTCTGTTTTTAACCATTCCTGTGACGCTAGTTACACATTCCGATGCATCACTTCAGGTTTACTGTATCCCTTGGACCTTCTTATTGACGATGAAACACAGAAATTGCATCGGAATTAAATTCAAAAGGCACAATGCCGACTTAATTACAAGAAGACTGACTCTTCTTACTGACTATGTGTTGAACCATTCCTGTGACACTAGTTAGAGATTCCGATGCTTCACTTCAGGTTTACTGTATCCCTCTGACCTTCTTATTGACGATGAAACACAGTAATTGCATCGGAATTAAATTGAAAAGGGCACAATGAGGACTTAAGTAAAAGAAGACTGACTCTTCCTACTGTCTATCTCTTGAAAGATTCCTGTAACATTAGTTATGGATTCCGATGCTTCACTTCAGGTTTTGCTGTATCCTTTGGACCTTCTTATTGGCGACGAAACACAGAAATTGCATCATAATTAAATAGAAAAGGCACAGTGCCCACTTAAGTACAAGAAGACTGAATCTTCTTACTAACTATGATTTGAACCATTCCTGTGACACTAGTTATAGATTCCAAAGCTTCACTTCAGGTTTAATCTATCCCTAGGACCTTCTTATTGACGATGAAACACAGAAATTGCAACGGAAATAAATACAAAAAGCGTAATGCTGACTTAAGTACAAGAAGACTGACTCTTCCTACTATCTATGTTTTGAACCATTCCTGTGACACTAGTTATAGATTCCGATGCTTCACTTCAGGTTTACTGTATCCCTTGGACCTTCTCATTGACGATGAAACTCAGAAAATGCATAGGAATGAAATACAAAAGGCACAATGCCGAATTAATTACAAGAAGACTGACTCTTCTTACTGACTGTTTTGAACCATTCCTGTGACACTAGTTATAGATTCCGATGCTTCACTTCACGTTTACTGTATCCCTCTGACCTTCTCATTGACGATGAAACACAGTAATTGCATCGGAATTAAATTGATAAGGGCACAATGCCGACTTAAGTACAAGAAGACTGACTCTTCTTACTGACTGTTTTGAACCATTCCTGTGACACTAGTTATAGATTCCGATGCTTCACTTCAGGTTTCCTGTATCCCTCTGACCTTCTTACTAACGATGAAACACAGAAATTGCATCGGAATTAAATACAAAAATCACAATGCCGACTTAAGTACAAGAAGACTGACTCTTTTTACTGTCTATGATTTGAACCATTCCTGTGACACTAGTTATAGATTCCGATGCTTCACTTCAGGTTTACTGTATCCCTTGGACCTTCTTATTGTCGATGAAACACAGAAATTGCATCAGAATTAAATAGAAAAGGCATAATGCCGACTTAAGTACAAGAAGACTGACTCTTCCTACTATCTATGTTTTGAAACATTCCTGTGACACTAGTTATAGATTCCTATGCATCACCTCAGGTTCACTGTATCCCTCTGACCTTCTTAATGACGATGAAACACAGTATTTGCATCGGAATTAAATTGAAAAGGGCACAATGCCGACTTAAGTACAAGAAGACTGACTCTTCTTACTGTCAATGTTTTGAATCATTCCTCTGACACTAGTTATAGATTCAGATGCTCCACTACAGGTTTACTGTATCCCTTTGACCTTCTTGTTGACGATGAAACACAGAAATTGCATCGGAATTAAATCCAAAAGGCACAATGCCAACATAAGTACAAGAAGACCGACTCTTCTTACTGACTATGTTTTGAACCATTCCTGTGACACTAGTTATAGACTCCGATGCTTCATTTCAGGTTTACTGTATCCTTCTGACCTTCTTATTGACAATGAATTCACAGAAATTCCATCGGATATAAATACAAAAGGCACAATGCCGACTTAAGTACATGTGGACTGAATCTTCCTAATGTCTATGTTTGAACCATTCCTGAGACATTAGTTATAGATTCCGATGCTTCATTTCAGATATACTGTATCCCTTGGACCTTCTTATTGACGATGAAACACTGATAGTGCATCGGAATTAAATACAAAAGGCACAATGCCAACATAAGTACAAGAAGACTGACTCTTCCTACTGTCTATGTTTTGAACCATTCCCGTGACACTAGTTATACATTCGGATGCTTCACTTCAGGTTTACTGTATACCTTGGACCTTCTTATTGACGATGAAACACAGCAATGGCATCGGAATTAAATACAAAGGGCACAATGCCGACTTAAGTACAAGAAGACTGACTCTTCTTACTGACTATGATTTGAACCATTCCTGTGACACTAGTTATAGATTCCGATGCTTGACTTCAGGTTAGTCTATCCCTAGGACCTTCTTATTGACGATGAAACACAGAAATTGCAACCGAAATAAATACAAAAGGCACAATGCCGAATTAAGTACAAGAAGACTGACTCTTCCTACTGTCTATGTTTTGAACGATTCCTGTGACATTATTTATAGATTCCGATGCTTTACTTCAGGTTTACTGTATCCTTTGGACCATCTTATTGGCGACGCAATAAAGAAATTGCACCGGAATTAATTAGAAAAGGCACAATGCCGACTTAAGTACAAGAAGACTGACTCTTCTAACTGTCTATGTTATTTACCATTCCTGTGTCACTAGTTATATATTCCGATGTTTCACTTCCGGTTTACTGTATCCCTTGGACCTTCTTATTGACGATGAAACACAGAAATTGCATCGGAATTAAATAGAAAAGGCACAATGCCGACTTAAGTACATAAAGACTGACTCTTCCTACTATCTATGTTTTGAACCATTCCTGTGACACTAGTTATAGATTCCGATGCTTCACCTCAGGTTCACTGTATCCCTCTGACCTTCTTATTGACGATGAAACACAGAAATTGCATCGGAATTAAATAGAAAATGCACAATGCCGTCTTAAGTACAAGCAGACTGACTCTTCTTAGTGTCTCTGTTTTGAACCATTCCTGTGACGCTAGTTACACATTCCGATGCATCACTTCAGGTTTACTGTATCCCTTGGACCTTATTATTGACGATGAAACACAGAAATTGCATCGGAATTAAATTCAAAAGGCACAATGCCGACTTAATTACAAGAAGACTGACTCTTCTTACTGACTATGTGTTGAACCATTCCTGTGACACTAGTTAGAGATTCCGATGCTTCACTTCAGGTTTACTGTATCCCTTGGACCTTCTTATTGACGATGAAACACAGAAATTGCATCGGAATTAAATAGAAAAGGCACAATGCCGACTTAAGTACATAAAGACTGACTCTTCCTACTATCTATGTTTTGAACCATTCCTGTGACACTAGTTATAGATTCCGATGCTTCACCTCAGGTTCACAGTATCCCTCTCACTTTCTTATTGGCGATGAAACACAGATATTGCATCGGAATTAAATAGAAAATGCACAATGCCGTCTTAAGCACAAGCAGACTGACTCTTCATAGTTTCTCTGTTTTGAACCATTCCCGTGACGCTAGTTACACATTCCGATGCATCACTTCTATTTTACTGTATCCCTCTGACCTTCTTATTGACGATGAAACACAGTAATTGCATCGGAATTAAATTGAAAAGGGCACAATGCCGACTTAAGTAAAAGAAGACTGACTCTTCCTACTGTCTATCTCTTGAAAGATTCCTGTAACATTAGTTATGGATTCCGATGCTTCACTTCAGGTTTTGCTGTATCCTTTGGACTTTCTTATTGGCGACGAAACACAGAAATTGCATCATAATTAAATAGAAAAGGCACAGTGCCCACTTAAGTACAAGAAGACTGACTCTTCTTACTGTCTATGTTTTGAACCATTCCTGTGACACTAGTTATAGATTACGATGCTTCACTTCACGTTTACTGTATCCCTTGGACCTTCTTATTGACGATGAAACACAGAAACTGCAACGGAATTAAATACAAAAGGCACAATACCGACTTAAGTAAAAGAAGACGGACTCTTCTTACTGACTGTTTTGAACCATTCCTGAGACACTAGTTATAGATTCCGATGCTTCACTTCAGGTTTAATCTATCCCTAGGACCTTCTCATTGACGATGAAACACAGAAATTGCAACGGAAATAAATACAAAAAGCACAATGCCGAATTAAGTACTAGAAGACTGACTCTTCCAACTGGCTATGTTTTGAACGATTCCTGTGACATTATTTATAGATTCCGATGCTTCACTTCAGGTTTACTGTATCCTTTGACCACCTTATTGGCGACGAAATACAGAAATTGCATCGGAATTAATTAGAAAAGGCACAATGCTGATTTAGGTACAAGAAGACTGACTCTTCTTACAGTCTACGTTTTGAACCATTCCTGTGTCACTAGTTACAGATTCCGATGCTTCACTTCAGGTTTACTGTATCCCTTGGACCTTCTCATTGACGATGAAACTCAGAAAATGTATCGGAATGAAATACAAAATGCACAATGCCGACTTAAGTACAAGAAGACTGACTCTTCTTACTGACTATGTTTTGAACCATTCCTGTGACACTAGTTATAGATTCCGATGCTTCAATTCAGGTTTACTATATCCCTCTGACCTTCTTATTGACGATAAACACAGATATTGCATCGGAATTATATACAAAAGGCACAATGCCGACTTAAGTACAAGAAGACTGACTCTTCTTACTGTCTATGTTTTGAACCATTCCTGTGACACTAGTTATAGATTCCGATGCCGCACTTCAGGTTTTCTGTATCCCTCTGACCTTCTTATTGACGATGAACCACAGAAATTGCATCGGAATTAAATAGAAAAGGCACAATGCCGACTTAAGTACAAAAACACTGACTCTTCCTACTGTCTATGTTTTGAACCATTCCTGTGACACTAGTTATAGATTTCGATGCTTCACTTCAGGTTTACTGTATCGCTTGGACCTTCATATTGACGATGAAGCCCAGTAATTGCATTGGAATTAAATTGAAAAGGGCACAATGCCGACTTAAGTACAAGAAGACTGACTCTTCTTACTGTCAATATTTTGAACCATTCCTGTGACACTAGTTATAGATTCAGGTGCTCCACTTCAGGTTTACTGTATCCCTAGGACCTTCTTGTTGACGATGAAACACAGAAATTGCATCGGAATTAAATTCAAAAGCCACAATGCCGAGTTAAGTACAAGAAGACCGACTCTTCTTACTGACTATGTTTTGAACCATACCTGTGACACTAGTTATAGACTCCGATGCTTCACTTCAGGTTAACTGTATCCCTCTGACCTTCTTATTGACGATGAAACACAGAAATTGCATCGGATATAAATACAAAAGGCACAATACCGACTTAAGTACATGTGGACTGAATCTTCCTACTGTCTATGTTTGAACCATTCCTAAGACATTAGTTATAGATTCCGATGCTTCATTTCAGGTTTACTGTATCCCTTGGACCTTCTTATTGACGATGAAACACTGATAGTGCATCGGAATTAAATACAAAGGGCACAAAGGCAACATAAGTACAAGAAGACTGACTCTCCCTACTGTCTGTGTTTTGAACCATTCCTGTGACACTAGTTATCCATTCGGATGTTTCACTTCAGGTTTACTGTATCCCTTGGACCTTCTTATTGACGATGAAACACAGAAATTGCATCGGAATTAAATACAAAATGCACAATGCCGACTTACGTACAAGATGTCTGACTCTTCTTACTGACTGTTTTGAACCATTCCTGTGACACTAGTTATAGCTTCCGATGCTTCACTTCAGGTTTACTGTATCCCATGGACCTTCGTATTGACGATGAAACACAGAAATGGCATCGGAATTAAATACAAAAGGCACAATGCCGACTTAGGTACAAGAAGACTGACTCTTCTTACTGACTATGATTTGAACCATTCCTGTGACACTAGTTATAGATTCCGATGCTTCACTTCAGGTTTAATCTATCCCTAGGACCTTCTTATTGACGATGAAACACAGAAATTGCAACGGAAATAAATACAAAATGCACAATGCCGAATTAAGTAAAAGAAGACTGACTCTTCCTACTGTCTATGTTTTGAACGATTCCTGTGACATTAGTTATAGATTCCGATGCTTTACTTCAAGTTTACTGCATCCTTTGGACCATCTTATTGGCGAGGCAATACAGAAATTGCACCGGAATTAATTAGAAAAGGGACAATGCCGACTTAAGTACAAGAAGACAGACTCTTCTTACTGACTGCTTTGAACCATTCCTGTGACACTAGTTATAGATTCCGATGCTTCAATTCAGGTTTACTATATCCCTCTGACCTTCTTATTGACGATAAACACAGAAATTGCATCGGAATTATATACAAAAGGCACAATGCCGACTTAAGTACAAGAAGACTGACTCTTCTTACTGTCTATGTTTTGAACCATTCCTGTGACACTAGTTATAGATTCCGTTGCCGCACTTCAGGTTTACTGTATCCCTGTGACCTTCTTATTGACGATGAACCACAGAAATTGCATCGGAATTAAATAGAAAAGGCACAATGCCGACTTAAGTACAAAAACACTGACTCTTCCTACTGTCTGTGTTTTGAACCATTCCTGTGACACTAGTTATAGATTGCGATGCTTCACTTCAGGTTTACTGTATCCCTTGGACCTTCATATTGACGATGAAGCCCAGTAATTGCATCGGAATTAAATTGAAAAGGGCACAATGCCGACTTAAGTACAAGAAGACTGACTCTTCTTACTGTCAATATTTTGAACCATTCCTGTGACACTAGTTATAGATTCAGATGCTCCACTTCAGGTTTACCGTATCCCTTGGACCTTCTTGTTGACGATGAAACACAGAAATTGCATCGGAATTAAATTCAAAAGCCACAATGCCGAGTTAAGTACAAGAAGACCGACTCTTCTTACTGACTATGTTTTGAACCATACCTGTGACACTAGTTATAGACTCCGATGCTTCACTTCAGGTTTACTGTATCACTCTGACCTTCTTATTGACGATGAAACACAGAAATTGCATCGGATATAAATACAAAAGGCACAATGCCGACTTAAGTACATGTGGACTGAATCTTCCTACTGTCTATGTTTGAACCATTCCTAAGACATTAGTTATAGATTCCGAAGCTTCATTTCAGGTTTACTGTATCCCTTGGACCTTCTTATTGACGATGAAACACTGATAGTGCATCGGAATTAAATACAAAGGGCACAATGCCAACATAAGTACAAGAAAACTGACTCTCCCTACTGTCTGTGTTTTGAACCATTCCTGTGACACTAGTTATACATTCGGATGTTTCACTTCAGGTTTACTGTATCCCTTGGACCTTCTTATTAACGATGAAACACAGAAATTGCATCGGAAATAAATACAAAATGCACAATGCCGACTTACGTACAAGATGTCTGACTCTTCTTACTGACTGTTTTGAACCATTCCTGTGACACTAGTTATAGATTCCGATGCTTCACCTCAGGTTTACTGTATCCCTCTGACCTTCTTATTGACGATGAAACACAGAAATTGCATCGGAACTAAATACAAAAGGCACAATGCTAACTTAAGTACAAGCGGACTGACTCATCTTACTGATTTTGTTTTGAACCATTCCTGTGACACTAGTTATAGATTCCGATGCTTCACTTCAGGTTTACTGTATCCCATGGACCTTCGTATTGACGATGAAACACAGAAATGGCATCGGAATTAAATATTAAAGGCACAATGCCGACTTAGGTACAAGAAGACTGACTCTTCTTACTGACTATGATTTGAACCATTCCTGTCACACTAGTTATAGATTCCGATGCTTCACTTCAGGTTTAATCTATCCCTAGGACCTCCTTATTGACGATGAAACACAGAAATTGCAACGGAAATAAATACAAAATGCACAATGCCGAATTAAGTAAAAGAAGACTGACTCTTCCTACTGTCTATGTTTTGAACGATTCCTGTGACATTAGTTATAGATTCCGATGCTTTACTTCAAGGTTACTGTATCCTTTGGACCATCTTATTGGCGAGGCAATACAGAAATTGCACCGGAATTAATTAGAAATGGGACAATGCCGACTTAAGTAAAAGAAGACTGACTCTTCTTACTGTCTATGTTTTGAACCATTCCTGTGTCACTAGTTATAGATTCCGATGTTTCACTTCAGGTTTACTGTATCCCTTGGACCTTCTTATTGACGATGAAACACAGAAATTGCATCGGAATTAAAGAAAAGGCACAATGCCGACTTATGTACAAGAAGACTGACTCTTCCTACTATCTATGGTTTCAACCATTCCTGTGACACTAGTTATAGAATCCGATGCTTCACCTCAGGTTCACTGTATCCCTCTGACCTTCTTATTGACGATGAAACACAGAAAATGCATCGGAATTAAATAGAAAATGCACAATGACGTCTTTAGTACAAGCAGACTGACTCTTCTTAGTGTCTCTGATTTGAACCATTCCTGTGACGCTAGTTACACATTCCGATGCATCACTTCAGGTTTACTGTATCCCTTGGACCTTCTTATTGACGATGAAACACAGAAATTGCATCGGAATTAAATTCAAAAGGCACAATGCCGACTTAATTACAAGAAGACTGACTCTTCTTACTGACTATGTGTTCAACCATTCCTGAGACACTAGTTAGTGATTCCGATATTTCACTTCAGGTTTACTGTATCCCTCTGAACTTCTTATTGACGATGAAATACAGTAATTGCATCGGAATTAAATTGAAAAGGGCACAATGCCGACTTAAGTACAAGAAGACTGACTCTTCCTACTATCTATGTTTTGAACCATTCCTGTGACACTAGTCATAGATTCCGATGCTTCACCTCAGGTTCACAGTATCCCTCTCACCTTCTTATTGGCGATGAAACACAGAAATTGCATCGGAATTAAATGGAAAAGGCACAGTGCCCACTTAAGTACAAGAAGACTGACTCTTCTCACTGTCTATGTTTTGAACCATTCCTGTGACACTAGTTATAGATTACGATGCTTCACTTCACGTTTACTGTATCCCTTGGACCTTCTTATTGACGATGAAACACAGAAATTGCAACGGAATTAAATACAAAAGGCACAATACCGCCTTAAGTAAAAGAAGACGGACTCTTCTTACTGACTGTTTTGAACCATTCCTGTGACACTAGTTATAGATTCCGATGCTTCACTTTATGTTTAATCTATCCCTAGGACCTTATTATTGACGATGGAACACAGAAATTGCAACGGAAATAAATACAAAAAGCACGATGCCGAATTAAGTACTAGAAGACTGACTCTTCCTACTGGCTATGTTTTGAACGATTCCTGTGACATTAGTTATAGATTCCTATGCTTCACTTCATTTTTACTGTATCCTTTGACCACCTTATTGGCGACGAAATACAGAAATTGCATCGGAATTAATTAGAAAAGGCACATTGCCGACTTAGGTACATGAAGACTGACTCTTCTTAGAGTCTACGTTTTGAACCATTCCTGTGTCACTAGTTACAGATACCGATGCTTCACTTCAGGTTTACAGTATCCCTTGGACCTTCTCGTTGACGATGAAACTCAGAAAATGCATCGGAATGAAATACAAAAGGCACAATGCCGACTTAAGTACAAAAAGACTGGCTCTTCTTACTGTCTATGTTTTGAACCATTCCTGTGACACTAGTTATAGATTCCGATGCCTCACTTCAGGTTTACTGTATCCCTCTGACCTTCTTATTGACGATGAAACACAGAAATTGCATCGGAATTAAATAGAAAATGCACAATGCCGTCTTAAGTACAAGCAGACTGACTCCTCCTACTGTCTAAGTTTTGAACCATTCCTGTGACACTAGTTATAGATTCCGATGCTTCACTTCAGGTTTACTGTATCCCTTGGACCTTCATATTGACGATGAAGCACAGAAATTGCATCGGAATTAAATAGGAAAGGCATAATGCCGACTTAAGTACAAGAAGACTGACTCTTCCTACTATCTATGTTTTGAACCATTCCTGTGACACTAGTTATAGATTCCGATGCTTCACCTAAGGTTCACTGTATCCCTCTGACCTTCTTATTGACGATGAAACACAGAAATTGCATCGGAATTAAATAGAAAATGCACAATGCCGTCTTAAGTACAAGCAGGCTGACTCTTCTTAGTGCCTCTGTTTTGAACCATTCCTGTGACGCTAGTTACACATTCCGATGCATCACTTCAGGTTTACTGTATCCCTTGGACCTTCTTATTGACGATGAAACACAGAAATTGCATCGTAATTAAATAGAAAAGCACAATTCTGACTTAATTACAAGAAGACTGACTCTTCTTACTGTCTATACCTTGATCCATTCTTGTGACACTAGTTATAGATTCCGATGCTTCACTTCAGGTTTACTGTATCCCTTGGCCCTTCTTATTGACGAGGAAACACAGTAATTGCATCGGAATTAATACAAAAGGCACAATGCCGACTTAAGTACAAGAAGACTGACCCTTCCTACTGTCTATCTCTTGAACGATTCTTGTGACATTAGTTATGGATTCCGATGCTTTAGTTCAGGTTTTGCTGTATCCTTTGGACCTTCTTATTGGCGACGAAACACAGAAATTGCATCGGAATTAAATAGAAAAGGCACAATGCCTACTTAAGTACAAGAAGACTGACTCTTCTTACTGTCTATGTTTTGAACCATTCCTGTGACACTAGTTATAGATTCAGATGCTTCACTTCACGTTTACTGTATCCCTTGGACCTTTTTATTGACGATGAAACACAGAAATTGCATCGGAATGAAATACAAAAGGCACAATGCCGATTTAAGTACAAGATGACTGACTCTTCTTACTGACTGTTTTGAACCATTCCTGTGACACTAGTTATAGATTCCGATGCTTCACTTCAGGTTTATTCTATCCCTAGGACCTTCTTATTGACGATGAATCACAGAAATTGCAACGGAAATAAATACAAAAGGCACAATGCCGAATTAAGTACTAGAAGACTGACTCTTCCTACTATCTATGTTTTGAACGATTCCTGTGATATTAGTTGTAGATTCCGATGCTTCACTTCAGGTCTACTGTATCCTTTGACCATCTTATTGGCGACGAAATACAGAAATTGCATCGGAGTTAATTAGAAAAGGCACAATGCCGACTTAAGTACAAGAAGACTGACTCTTCCTTCTGTCTATGTTTTGAACCATTCCTGTGACACTAGTTATAGATTCCGATGCTTCACTTCAGGTTTACTGTTTCCATTGGACGTTCTTATTGACGGTGAAACACAGAAATTGCATCGGAATTAAATAGAAAAAGGCACAATGCCGACTTAAGTACATAAAGACTGACTCTTCCTACTATCTATGTTTGAACCATTTCTGTGACACCAGTTAGGGATTCCGATGCTTCACTTCAGGTTTACTGTATCCCTCTGACCTTCTTCTTGACGATTAAACACAGTAATCGCATCGGAATTAAATTGAAAAGGGCACAATGCCGACTTAAGTACAAAAAGACTGACTCTTCTTACTGTCAATGTTTTGAACCATTCCTGTGACACTAGTTATAGATTCAGATGCTCCACTCCAGGTTTACTGTATCCCTTGCACCTTCTTGTTGACGATGAAACACAGAAATTGCATCGGATATAAATACAAAAGGCACAGTGCCGACTTAAGTACATGTAGACTGAATCTTCCTACTGTCAATGTTTGAACCATTCCTGTGACACTAGTTATAGATTCCGATGCTTCATTTCAGGTTTACTGTATCCCTTGGACCTTCTTATTGACGATGAAACACTGATAGTGCATCGGAATTAAATACAAAAGGCACTATGCCAACTTAAGTACAAGAAGACCGACTCTTCCTACTGTCTATGTTTTGAACCATTCCTGAGACACTAGTTATAGATTCCGATGCTTCACTTCAGGTTTACTGTATCCCTTGGACCTCCTTATTGACGATGAAACACAGAAATAGCATCGGAACTAAATACAAAAGGCACAATGCCGACTTAAGTACAAGAAGACTGGCTCTTCTTACTGACTATGTTTTGAACCATACCTGTGACGCTAGTTGTAGTTTCCGATGCTTCACTTCAGTTTTACTGTATCCCTAGGACCTTCTTATTGACGATGAAGCACAGAAATAGCATCGGAACGAAATACAAAAGGCACAATGCCGACTTCAGTACAAGAAGACTGACTCTTCCTACTGTCTATGTTTTGAACGATTCCTGTGACACTAGTTATGGATTCCGATGCTTCACTTCAGGTTTTGCTGTATCCTTTGGGCCTTCTTATTGGCAACGAAACACAGAAATTGCATCGGAATTAAATAGAAAAGGCACAATGCCGACTTAAGTACAAGAAAACTGAATCTTCTTACTGTCTATGATTTGAACCATTCCTGTGACGCTAGTTACACATTTCGATGCATCACTTCAGATTTACTGTATTACTCTGACCTTCTTATTGACGATGAAACACAGTAATTGCATCGGAATTAAATTGAAAAGGGCACAATGCCGACTTAAGAACAAAAAGACTGACTCTTTTTACTGACTGTTTATGAAACATTCCTGTGACAATAGTTATACATTCCGATGCTTCACTACAGGTTTACTGTATCCTTCTGACCTTCTTATTGACGATGAAACACAGAAATTGCATCGGAATTAAATAGAAAAGGCACAATTCCGACTTAAGTACAAGAAGACTGACTCTTCCTACTATCTATGTTTTGAACCATTCCTGTGACTCTAGTTATAGATTCCGATGCTTCACTTCATGTTTACTGTATCCCTCTGACCATCTTTTTGACGAAGGAACACAGAAATTGCATCGAAAATAAATAGAAAAGGCACAATGCCTACTTAACTACAAGAAGATTTACTCTTCTTACTGTCAATGTTTTGAACCATTCCTGTGACACTAGTTATAGATTCAGATGCTCCACTCCAGGTTTACTGTATCCCTTGCACCTTCTTGTTGACGATGAAACACAGAAATTGCATCGGAATTAAATCCAAAAGGCACAATGCCGACTTAAGTACAAGAAGACCGACTCTTCTTACTGACTATGTTTGAACCATTCCTGTGACACTGGTTATAGATTCCGATGCTTCACTTCAGGTTTACTGTATCCCTCTGACCTTCTTATTGACGATGAAACACAGAAATTGCATCGGAATTAAATACAAAAGGCATAATGCCGACATAAGTACAAGAAGACTGACTCTTCTTACTGACTATGTGTTGAACCATTCCTGTGACACTAGTTATAGATTCAGATGCTCCACTCCAGGTTTACTGTATCCCTTTCACCTTCTTGTTGACGATGAAACACAGAGATAGCATCGGAATTAAATCCAAAAGGCACAATGCCGACTTAAGTACTAGAAGACCGACTCTTCTTACTGACTATGTTTGAACCATTCCTGTGACACTGGTTATAGATTCCGATGCTTCACTTCAGGTTTACTGTATCCCTCTGAACTTCTTATTGACGATGAAACACAGAAATTGCATCGGATATAAATACAAAGGCAGAATGCCGACTTAAGTACATGTAGACTGAATCTTCCTACTGTCTATGTTTTGAACCATTCCTGAGACCCTAGTTATAGATTCCGATGCTTCACTTCAGTTTTACTGTATCCCTAGGACCTTCTTATTGACGATGAAACACAGAAATAGCATCGGAACTAAATATAAAAGGCAGAATGCCGACTTAAGTACAAGAAGACTGACTCTTCCTACTGTCTATGTTTTGAACGATTCCTGTGACACTAGTTATTGATTCCGATGCTTCACTTCAGGTTTTGCTGTATCCTTTGGACCTTCTTATTGGCAACGAAACACAGAAATTGCATCGGAATTAAATAGAAAAGGCACAATGCCGACTTAAGTACAAGAAACCTGACTCTTCTTACTGTCTATGTTTTGAACCATTCCTCTAACGCTAGTTACATATTCCGATGCATCACTTCAGATTTACTGTATCCCTCTGACCATCTTATTGCGATGAAACACAGTAATTGCATCGGAATTAAATTGAAAAGGGCACAATGCCGACTTAAGTACAAAAAGACTGACTCTTCTTACTGTCTATGTTTTGAAGCATTCCTGTGACACTAGTTATACATTCCGATGCTTCACAACAGGTTTACTGTATCCTTCTGACCTTCTTATTGACGATGAAATACAGAAATTGCATCGGAATTAAATAGAAAAGGCACAATTCCGACTTAAGTACAAGAAGACTGACTCTTCCTACTATCTATGTTTTGAACCATTCCTGTGACTCTAGTTATAGATTCCGATGCTTCACTTCAGGCTTACTGTATCCCTCTGACCATCTTTTTGACGATGGAACACAGAAATTGCATCGAAAATAAATAGAAAAGGCACAATGCCTACTTAACTACAACAAGATTTACCCCTCCTACAGTCTATGTTTTGAACCTTTCCTGTGACACTAGTTATAGATTCCGATGCTTAACTTCAGGTTAACTGTATCCCTGTGACCTTCTTTTTGACTATGAAACACAGAAATTGCATCGGAATTAATTAGAAAAGGCACAATGCTGCCATAAGTACAAGAAGACTGACTCTTCTTACTGTCTATGGTTTGAACCATTCCTGTGACACTAGTTATAGATTCCGATGCTTCACTTCAGGCCTACTGTATCCCTTGGATCTTCTTGTTGACGATGAAACACAGAAATTGCAATAGAATTAAATACAACATGCACAATGTCGACTTAAGTACAGGAAGTCTGACTCTTCTTACTGTTTTGAACCATTCCTGTGACACTAGTTGTAGATTCCGATGCTTCACTTAAGGTTTACTGTATCCCTCTGACCTTCTTATTGACGATGAACCACAGAAATTGCATCGGAATTAAATAGAAAAGGCACAATGCCGACTTAAGTACAAAAACACTGACTCTTCCTACTGTCTATGTTTTGAACCATTCCTGTGACACTAGTTATAGATTGCGATGCTTCACTTCAGGTTTACTGTATCCCTTGGACCTTCATGTTGACGATGAAGCCCAGTAATTGCATCGGAATTAAATTGAAAAGGGCACAATGCCGACTTAAGTACAAGAAGACTGACTCTTCTTACTGTCAATATTTTGAACCATTCCTGTGACACTAGTTATAGATTCAGATGCTCCACTTCAGGTTTACCGTATCCCTTGGACCTTCTTGTTGACGATGAAACACAGAAATTGCATCGGAATTAAATTCAAAAGCCACAATGCCGAGTTAAGTACAAGAAGACCGACTCTTCTTACTGACTATGTTTTGAACCATACCTGTGACACTAGTTATAGACTCCGATGCTTCACTTCAGGTTTACTGTATCCCTCTGACCTTCTTATTGACGATGAAACACAGAAATTGCATCGGATATAAATACAAAAGGCACAATGCCGACTTAAGTACATGTGGACTGAATCTTCCTACTGTCTATGTTTGAACCATTCCTAAGACATTAGTTATAGATTCCGAAGCTTCATTTCAGGTTTACTGTATCCCTTGGACCTTCTTATTGACGATGAAACACTGATAGTGCATCGGAATTAAATACAAAGGGCACAATGCCAACATAAGTACAAGAAAACTGACTCTCCCTACTGTCTGTGTTTCGAACCATTCCTGTGACACTAGTTATACATTCGGATGTTTCACTTCAGGTTTACTGTATCCCTTGGACCTTCTTATTAACGATGAAACACAGAAATTGCATCGGAAATAAATACAAAATGCACAATGCCTACTTACGTACAAGATGTCTGACTCTTCTTACTGACTGTTTTGAACCATTCCTGTGACACTAGTTATAGATTCCGATGCTTCACCTCAGGTTTACTGTATCCCTCTGACCTTCTTATTGACGATGAAACACAGAAATTGCATCGGAACTAAATACAAAAGGCACAATGCTAACTTAAGTACAAGCGGACTGACTCCTCTTACTGATTTTGTTTTGAACCATTCCTGTGACACTAGTTATAGATTCCGATGCTTCACTTCAGGTTTAATCTATCCCTAGGACCTCCTTGTTGACGATGAAACACAGAAATTGCAACGGAAATAAATACAAAATGCACAATGCCGAATTAAGTAAAAGAAGACTCACTCTTCCTACTGTCTATGTTTTGAACGATTCCTGTGAAATTAGTTATAGATTCCGATGCTTTACCTCAAGTTTACTGTATCCTTTGGACCATCTTATTGGCGAGGCAATACAGAAATTGCACCGGAATTAATTAGAAATGGGACAATGCCGACTTAAGTAAAAGAAGACTGACTCTTCTTACTGTCTATGTTTTGAACCATTCCTGTGTCACTAGTTATAGATTCCGATGTTTCACTTCAGGTTTACTGTATCCCTTGGACCTTCTTATTGACGATGAAACACAGAAATTGCATCGGAATTAAATAGAAAAGGCACAATGCCGACTTATGTACAAGAAGACTGACTCTTCCTACTATCTATGGTTTCAACCATTCCTGTGACACTAGTTATAGAATCCGATGCTTCACCTCAGGTTCACTGTATCCCTCTGACCTTCTTATTGACGATGAAACACAGAAATTGCATCGGAATTAAATAGAAAATGCACAATGACGTCTTTAGTACAAGCAGACTGACTCTTCTTAGTGTCTCTGATTTGAACCATTCCTGTGACGCTAGTTACACATTCCGATGCATCACTTCAGGTTTACTGTATCCCTTGGACCTTCTTATTGACGATGAAACACAGAAATTGCATCGGAATTAAATTCAAAAGGCACAATGCCGACTTAATTACAAGAAGACTGACTCTTCTTACTGACTATGTGTTCAACCATTCCTGAGACACTAGTTAGATATTCCGATATTTCACTTCAGGTTTACTTTATCCCTCTGAACTTCTTATTGACGATGAAATACAGTAATTGCATCGGAATTAAATTGAAAAGGGCACAATGCCGACTTAAGTACAAGAAGACTGACTCTTCCTACTATCTATGTTTTGAACCATTCCTGTGACACTAGTCATAGATTCCGATGCTTCACCTCAGGTTCACAGTATCCCTCTCACCTTCTTATTGGTGATGAAACACAGAAATTGCATCGGAATTAAATGGAAAAGGCACAGTGCCCACTTAAGTACAAGAAGACTGACTCTTCTTACTGTCTATGTTTTGAACCATTCCTGTGACACTAGTTATAGATTACGATGCTTCACTTCACGTTTACTGTATCCCTTGGACCTTCTTATTGACGATGAAGCACAGAAATTGCAACGGAATTAAATACAAAAGGCACAATACCGCCTTAAGTAAAAGAAGACGGACTCTTCTTACTGACTGTTTTGAACCATTCCTGTGACACTAGTTATAGATTCCGATGCTTCACTTTATGTTTAATCTATCCCTAGGACCTTCTTATTGACGATGGAACACAGAAATTGCAACGGAAATAAATACAAAAAGCACGATGCCGAATTAAGTACTAGAAGACTGACTCTTCCTACTGGCTATGTTTTGAACGATTCCTGTGACATTAGTTATAGATTCCGATGCTTCACTTCATTTTTACTGTATCCTTTGACCACCTTATTGGCGACGAAATACAGAAATTGCATCGGAATTAATTAGAAAAGGCACATTGCCGACTTAGGTACATGAAGACTGACTCTTCTTAGAGTCTACGTTTTGAACCATTCCTGTGTCACTAGTTACAGATACCGATGCTTCACTTCAGGTTTACAGTATCCCTTGGACCTTCTCGTTGACGATGAAACTCAGAAAATGCATCGGAATGAAATACAAAAGGCACAATGCCGACTTAAGTACAAGAAGACTGGCTCTTCTTACTGTCTATGTTTTGAACCATTCCTGTGACACTAGTTGTAGATTCCGATGCCTCACTTCAGGTTTACTGTATCCCTCTGACCTTCTTATTGACGATGAAACACAGAAATTGCATCGGAATTAAATAGAAAATGCACAATGCCGTCTTAAGTACAAGCAGACTGACTCCTCTACTGTCTAAGTTTTGAACCATTCCTGTGACACTAGTTATAGATTCCGATGCTTCACTTCAGGTTTACTGTTTCCCTTGGACCTTCATATTGACGATGAAGCACAGAAATTGCATCGGAATTAAATAGGAAAGGCATAATGCCGACTTAAGTACAAGAAGACTGACTCTTCCTACTATCTATGTTTTGAACCATTCCTGTGACACTAGTTATAGATTCCGATGCTTCACCTGAGGTTCACTGTATCCCTCTGACCTTCTTATTGACGATGAAACACAGAAATTGCATCGGAAATAAATAGAAAATGCACAATGCCGTCTTAAGTACAAGCAGGCTGACTCTTCTTAGTGCCTCTGTTTTGAACCATTCCTGTGACGCTAGTTACACATTCCGATGCATCACTTCAGGTTTACTGTATCCCTTGGACCTTCTTATTGACGATGAAACACAGAAATTGCATCGTAATTAAATAGAAAAGCACAATTCTGACTTAATTACAAGAAGACTGACTCTTCTTACTGTCTATACCTTGATCCATTCTTTTGACACTAGTTATAGATTCCGATGCTTCACTTCAGGTTTACTGTATCCCTTGGCCCTTCTTATTGACGAGGAAACACAGTAATTGCATCGGAATTAATACAAAAGGCACAATGCCGACTTAAGTACAAGAAGACTGACTCTTCCTACTGTCTATCTCTTGAACGATTCTTGTGACATTAGTTATGGATTCCGATGCTTTAGTTCAGGTTTTGCTGTATCCTTTGGACATTCTTATTGGCGACGAAACACAGAAATTGCATCGGAATTAAATAGAAAAGGCACAATGCCTACTTAAGTACAAGAAGACTGACTCTTCTTACTGTCTATGTTTTGAACCATTCCTGTGACACTAGTTATAGATTCAGATAATTCACTTCACGTTTACTGTATCCCTTGAACCTTTTTATTGACGATGAAACACAGAAATTGCATCGGAATGAAATACAAAAGGCACAATGCCGATTTAAGTACAAGATGACTGACTCTTCTTACTGACTGTTTTGAACCATTCCTGTGACACTAGTTATAGATTCCGATGCTTCACTTCAGGTTTATTCTATCCCTAGGACCTTCTTATTGACGATGAATCACAGAAATTGCAACGGAAATAAATACAAAAGGCACAATGCCGAATTAAGTACTAGAAGACTGACTCTTCCTACTATCTATGTTTTGAACGATTCCTGTGATATTAGTTGTAGATTCCGATGCTTCACTTCAGGTCTACTGTATCCTTTGACCATCTTATTGGCGACGAAATACAGAAATTGCATCGGAGTTAATTAGAAAAGGCACAATGCCGACTTAAGTACAAGAAGACTGACTCTTCCTTCTGTCTAAGTTTTGAACAATTCCTGTGACACTAGTTATAGATTCCGATGCTTCACTTCAGGTTTACTGTTTCCCTTGGACGTTCTTATTGACGGTGAAACACAGAAATTGCATCGGAATTAAATAGAAAAAGGCACAATGCCGACTTAAGTACATAAAGACTGACTCTTCCTACTATCTATGTTTGAACCATTTCTGTGACACCAGTTAGGGATTCCGATGCTTCACTTGAGGTTTACTGTATCCCTCTGACCTTCTTCTTGACGATTAAACACAGTAATCGCATCGGAATTAAATTGAAAAGGGCACAATGCCGACTTAAGTACAAGAAGACTGACTCTTCTTACTGTCAATGTTTTGAACCATTCCTGTGACACTAGTTATAGATTCAGATGCTCCACTCCAGGTTTACTGTATCCCTTGCACCTTCTTGTTGACGATGAAACACAGAAATTGCATCGGATATAAATACAAAAGGCACAGTGCCGACTTAAGTACATGTAGACTGAATCTTCCTACTGTCAATGTTTGAACCATTCCTGTGACACTAGTTATAGATTCCGATGCTTCATTTCAGGTTTACTGTATCCCTTGGACCTTCTTATTGACGATGAAACACTGATAGTGCATCGGAATTAAATACAAAAGGCACTATGCCAACTTAAGTACAAGAAGACCGACTCTTCCTACTGTCTATGTTTTGAACCATTCCTGAGACACTAGTTATAGATTCCGATGCTTCACTTCAGGTTTACTGTATCCCTTGGACCTCCTTATTGACGATGAAACACAGAAATAGCATCGGAATTAAATACAAAAGGCACAATGCCGACTTAAGTACAAGAAGACTGGCTCTTCTTACTGACTATGTTTTGAACCATACCTGTGACGCTAGTTGTAGTTTCCGATGCTTCACTTCAGTTTTACTGTATCCCTAGGACCTTCTTATTGACGATGAAGCACAGAAATAGCATCGGAACGAAATACAAAAGGCACTATGCCGACTTAAGTACAAGAAGACTGACTCTTCCTACTGTCTATGTTTTGAACGATTCCTGTGACACTAGTTATGGATTCCGATGCTTCACTTCAGGTTTTGCTGTATCCTTTGGACCTTCTTATTGGCAACGAAACACAGAAATTGCATCGGAATTAAATAGAAAAGGCACAATGCCGACTTAAGTACAAGAAAACTGAATCTTCTTACTGTCTATGATTTGAACCATTCCTGTGACGCTAGTTACACATTCCGATGCATCACTTCAGATTTACTGTATTACTCTGACCTTCTTATTGACGATGAAACACAGTAATTGCATCGGAATTAAATTGAAAAGGGCACAATGCCGACTTAAGAACAAAAAGACTGACTCTTTTTACTGACTGTTTTGAAACATTCCTGTGACAATAGTTATACATTCCGATGCTTCACTACAGGTTTACTGTATCCTTCTGACCTTCTTATTGACGATGAAACACAGAAATTGCATCGGAATTAAATAGAAAAGGCACAATTCCGACTTAAGTACAAGAAGACTGACTCTTCCTACTATCTATGTTTTGAACCATTCCTGTGACTCTAGTTATAGATTCCGATGCTTCACTTCATGTTTACTGTATCCCTCTGACCATCTTTTTGACGATGGAACACAGAAATTGCATCGGAATTAAATTGAAATGGGCACAATGCCGACTTAAGTACAAAAAGACTGACTCTTCTTACTGTCAATGCTTTGAACCATTCCTGTGACACTAGTTATAGATTCAGATGCTCCACTCCAGGTTTACTGTATCCCTTTCACCTTCTTGTTGACGATGAAACACAGAGATAGCATCGGAATTAAATCCAAAAGGCACAATGCCGACTTAAGTACTAGAAGACCGACTCTTCTTACTGACTATGTTTGAACCATTCCTGTGACACTGGTTATAGTTTCCGATGCTTCACTTCAGGTTTACTGTATCCCTCTGAACTTCTTATTGACGATGAAACACAGAAATTGCATCGGATATAAATACAAAGGCACAATGCCGACTTAAGTACATGTAGACAGAATCTTCCTACTGTCTATGTTTTGAACCATTCCTGAGACCCTAGTTATAGATTCCGATGCTTCACTTCAGTTTTACTGTATCCCTAGGACCTTCTTATTGACGATGAAACACAGAAATAGCATCGGAACTAAATACAAAAGGCACAATGCCGACTTAAGTACAAGAAGACTGACTCTTCCTACTGTCTATGTTTTGAACGATTCCTGTGACACTAGTTATTGATTCCGATGCTTCACTTCAGGTTTTGCTGTATCCTTTGGACCTTCTTATTGGCAACGAAACACAGAAATTGCATCGGAATTAAATAGAAAAGGCACAATGCCGACTTAAGTACAAGAAACCTGACTCTTCCTACTGTCTATGTTTTGAACCATTCCTCTAACGCTAGTTACATATTCCGATGCATCACTTCAGATTTACTGTATCCCTCTGACCATCTTATTGACGATGAAACACAGTAATTGCATCGGAATTAAATTGAAAAGGGCACAATGCCGACTTAAGTACAAAAAGACTGACTCTTCTTACTGTCTATGTTTTGAAGCATTCCTGTGACACTAGTTATACATTCCGATGCTTCACTACAGGTTTACTGTATCCTTCTGACCTTCTTATTGACGATGAAATACAGAAATTGCATCGGAATTAAATAGAAAAGGCACAATTCCGACTTAAGTTCAAGAAGACTGACTCTTCCTACTATCTATGTTTTGAACCATTCCTGTGACTCTAGTTATAGATTCCGATGCTTCACTTCAGGCTTACTGTATCCCTCTGACCATCTTTTTGACGATGGAACACAGAAATTGCATCGAAATGAAATAGAAAAGGCACAATGCCTACTTAACTACAACAAGATTTACCCCTCCTACAGTCTATGTTTTGAACCTTTCCTGTGACACTAGTTATAGATTCCGATGCTTAACTTCAGGTTAACTGTATCCCTGTGACCTTCTTTTTGACTATGAAACACAGAAATTGCATCGGAATTAATTAGAAAAGGCACAATGCTGCCATAAGTACAAGAAGACTGACTCTTCTTACTGTCAATGGTTTGAACCATTCCTGTGACACTAGTTATAGATTCCGATGCTTCACTTCAGGCTTACTGTATCCCTTGGATCTTCTTGTTGACGATGAAACACAGAAATTGCAATAGAATTAAATACAACATGCACAATGTCGACTTAAGTACAGGAAGTCTGACTCTTCTTACTGTTTTGAACCATTCCTGTGACACTAGTTGTAGATTCCGATGCTTCACTTAAGGTTTACTGTATCCCTCTGACCTTCTTATTGACGATGAAACACAGAATTTGCATCCGAAATAAATATAAAAGGCACAATGCCAACTTAAGTACAAGAAGTCTGACTCTTCTTACTGACTATGTTTTGAACCATTCCTGTGACACTAGTTATAGATTCCGATGCTTCACTTCAGGTTTACTGTATCCCTTGGACCTTCGTATTGACGATTATACACAGATATTGCATCGGAATTAAATAGAAAATGCACAATGCCGTCTTAAGTACAAGCAGACTGACTCTTCTCAGTGTCTATGTTTTGAACCACTCCTGTGACGCTAGTTACACATTCCGATGCTTCACTTCAGGTTTACTGTATCCCTTGGACCTTCGTATTGACGATTATACACAGATATTGCATCGGAATTAAATAGAAAATGCACAATGCCGTCTTAAGTACAAGCAGACTGACTCTTCTCAGTGTCTATGTTTTGAACCACTCCTGTGACGCTAGTTACACATTCCGATGCTTCACTTCAGGTTTACTGTATCCCTGTGACCTTCTTATTGACGATGAAACACAGAAATTGCATCGGAATTAAATACAAAAGGCACAATGCCGACTTAAGTACAAGAAGACTGACTCTTCTTACTGACTATGTGTTGAACCATTTCTGTGACACTAGTTAGAGATTCCGATGCTTCACTTCATGTTTACTGTATCCCTCTGACTTTCTTCTTGTCGATTAAACACAGTAATTGCATCGGAATTAAATTGAAAAGGGCACAATGCCGACTTAAGTACAAGAAGACCTACTCTTCTTACTGACTATGTTTGAACCATTCCTGTGACACTGGTTATAGATTCCGATGCTTCACTTCAGGTTTACTGTATCCCTCTGAACTACTTATTGACGATGAAACACAGAAACAGCATCGGAATTAAATACAAAAGGCACTATGCCAACTTAAGTACAAGAAGACTGACTCTTCCTACTGTCTATGCTTTGAACCATTCCGGAGACACTAGTTATAGATTCCGATGCTTCACTTCAGGTTTACTGTATCCCCCTGACCTTCTATTTGACGATGAAACACAGAAATTGCATCGGAATTAAATGGAAAAGCACAATGCCGACTTAAGTACAAGAAGACTGACTCTTCGTACTGTCTATGTTTTGACCCATTCCTGTAACACTAGTTATAGATTCCGATGCCTCACTTCAGGTTTACTGTATCCCTCGGACCTTCCTATTGAAGATGAAACCCAGATATTGCATCGGAATTAAATAGAAAAGGCACAATTCCGACTTAAATACAAGAAGACTGACTCTTCTTACTGACTATGTTTTGAACCATACCTGTGACGCTAGTTGTAGATTCCGATGCTTCACTTCAGGTTTACTGTACCCTAGGACCTTCTTATTGACGTGAAACACAGAAATAGCATCGGAACTAAATTCAAAAGGCACAATGCCGACTTAAGTACAAGAAGACTGACTCTTCCTACAGTCTATGTCTTGAACGATTTCCGTGACACTAGTTATGGATTCCGATGCTTCACTTCAGGTTTTGCTGTATCCTTTTGACCTTCTTATTGGCAACGAAACACAGAAACTGCATCGGAATTAAATAGAAAAGTCACAATGCCGACTTAAGTACAAGAAACCTGACTCTTCTTACTGTCTATGTTATGAACCATTCCTGTGACGCTAGTTACACATTCCGATGCTTCACTTCAGGTTTACTGTATACCTATGTCCATCTTTTTGACGATGCAACACAGAAATTGCATCGGAAATAAATAGAAAAGGCACAATGCCGACTTAACTACAAGAAGATTTACTCTTCCTATTGTCTATGTTTTTAACCATTCCTGTGACACTAGTTATAGATTCCGATGCTTAACTTCAGGTTAACTGTATCCTTGTGACCTTCTTTTTGACTATGAAACACAGAAATTGCATCGGAATTAATTAGAAAAGGCACAATGCTGCCATAAGTACAAGAAGACCGACTCTTCTTACTGTCTCTGTTTTGAACCTTTCCTGTGACACTAGTTATAGATTGCGATGCTTCACTTCAGGTTTACTGTATCCCTTGGACCTTCTTATTGACGATGAAACACAGTAATTGCATCGGAATTAAATACAACATGCACAATGCCGACTTAAGTACAAGAAGTCTGACTCTTCTTACTGTTTTGAACCATTCCTGTGACACTAGTTATCGATTCCGATGCTTCACTTAAGGTTTACTGTTTCCCTCTGACCTTCTTATTGACGATCAAACACAGAAATTGCATCGGAATTAAATACAAAAGGCACAATGCCGACTTAAGTACAAGAAGACTGACTCTACTTACTGACTATGTTTTGAACCATTCCTATGACACTAGTTATAGATGCCGATGCTTCACTTCAGGTCTAATCTATCCCTAGGACCTTCTTGTTGAAGATGAAGCACAGAAATTGCAACGGAAATAAATACAAAAGGCACAATTCCGAATTAAGTACAAGAAGACTGACTCTTCCTACTGTCTATGTTTTGAACGATTCCTGTGACATTAGTTATAGATTCCGATGCTTCACTTCAGGGTTACAGTATCCTTTGGACCATCTTATTGGCGACGAAATACAGAAATTGCATCGGAATCAATTAGAAAAGGCACAATGCCGACTAAAGTACAAAAAGACTGACTCTTCTTACTGTCTATGTTTGAACCATTCCTGTGTCACTAGTTATAGAATCCGATGCTTCACTTCAGGTTTACTGTATCCCTCAGACCTTCTCATTGACGATGAAACTCAGAATAAGCATCGGAATTAAATACAAAAGACACAATGCCGACTTAAGTACAAGGATACTGATTATTCTTACTAACTGTTTTGAACAATTCCTGTGACACTAGTTATAGATTCCGATTCTTCACTTCAGGTTTACTGTATCCCTCTGACCTTCTTATTGACGATGAAACACAGAAATTGTATCGGAACTGAATACAAGAGGCACAATGCCGACTTAAGTACAAGAAGACTGACTCTTCTTACTGTCCATGTTTTGAACCATTCCTGTGACACTAGTTATAGATTCCGATGCTTCACTTCAGGTTTACTGTATCCTCTGACCTTCTTATTGACGATGAAACACAGGAATTGCATCGGATTTAAATGAAAAGGCACAATGCCGACTGAAGTACAAGAAGACTGACTCTTCCTACTGTCTATGATTTGAACCATTCCTGTGACACTAGTTATAGATTCCGATGCATAACTTCAGGTTTACTGTATCCCTCTGACTTTCTTTTTGACGATGAAACAGAGAAATTGCGTCGGAATTAAATAGAAAAGGCACAATGCAGCCTTAAGTACAAGAAGACTGACCCTTCTTACTGTCTATGCTTTGAACCATTCCTGTGACACTACTTATAGATTCCTATGCTTAATTTCAGGTTTACTGTATCCCTCTAACCTTCTTTTTGACGATGAAACAGAGATATTGCATCGGAATTAAATAGAAAAGGCACAATGCTGCCTTAAATACAAGACGACTGACTCTTCTTTATGTTTTGAACCATTCCTGTGACACTAGTTATAGATTCCGATGCTTCACTTCTGGTTTACTGTATCCCTTGGACCATCTTATTGACGATGAAACACAGAAATTGCATTGGAATTAAATACGAAAGACACAATGCCAACTTAAGTACAAGAATACTGATTCTTCTTACTGACTATGTTTTGAACCATTCCTGTGACACTAGTTATAGATTCCGATGCTTCACTTCAGGTTTACTGTATCCCTTGGACCTTCGTATTGACGATGAAGCACAGAAATTGCATCGGAATTAAATACAAATGGCACAATGACGACTTAAGTACAAGACGACTGACTCTCCTTACTGACTATGCTTTGAACCATTCCTGTGAAACTAGTTATAGATTCCGATGCTTCAGTTCAGGTTTACTGTATCCCTTGGACCTTCTTATAGACGATGAAACACACAAATTGCATCGGAATGAAATAGAAAAGGCACAATGCCAACTTAAGAACAAGAAGACTGACTCTTTCTACTGTCTATGTTTGAACCATTCCTGTGACACTAGTTATTGATTCCGATGCTTCACTTCAGGTTTACTGTATCCCTCTGACCTTCCTTTTGACGATGAAACACAGAAATTGCATCGGAATTAAATACAAAAGGCACAATGCCGACTTAAGTACATGAAGACTGACTCTTTTTCCTGACTATGTTTTGAACCATTCCTCTGACATTATTTATAGATTCCGATGGTTCACTTCAGGTTTACTGTATCCCTTGGACCTTCTTATTGACGATGAGACACAGATATTGCATCGGAATTAAATACAAAAGTCACAATGCCGACTTCAGTATAAGAAGACTGACTCTTGTTTTTGTCTATGATTTGAACCATTCCTGTGACACTAGTTATAGATTCCGATGCTTCACTTCAGGTTTACTGTATCCCTTGGACCTTCTTATTGACGATGAAACACAGAAATTGCATCGGAATTAAATAGAAAAGACACAATGCCGACGTAAGCACAAGAAGACTGACTTTTCTTACTGACTATGTTTGGACCATTCCTGTGACACTAGTTATAGATTCCGATGCTTCACTCCAGGTTTACTGTATCCCTCTGAGCTTCTTATTGACGATGAAACACAGAAATTGCATCGGAATTAAATAGAAAAGGCACAATGCCGACTTAAGAACAAGAAGACTGACTCTTCCTACTGTCTATGTTTTGAACCATTCCTGTGACACTAGTTAAAGATTCCGATGCTTCACTTCAGGTTCACGGTATCCCTCTGACATTCTTATTGACGATGAAACACAGAAATTGCATCGGAATTAAATACAAAAGGCACAATGCCAACTTAAGTACAAGACGACTGACTCTTCTTACGGACTATGTTTTGGACCATTCCTGTGACACTAGTTATAGATTCCGAAGCTTCAGTTCTGGCTTACTGTATCCCTTGGACTTTCGTATTGACGATGAAACACAGTAATTGCATCGGAATTAAATACAAAAGGCACAATGCCGACTTAAGTACAAGAAGACTGACTCTTCTTACTGACTATGCTTTGAACCATTCCTGTGACACTAGTTATAGATTCCGATCCTTCACTTCTGGTTTAATCTATCCCTAGGACCTTCGTATTGACGATGAAACACAGAAATTGCATCGGAACTAAATACAAAAGGCACATTGCCGACTTAAGTAGAAGAACACTGACTCTTTCTACTGCCTACGTTTTGAACCATTCCTGTGAGACTAGTTATAGATTCCGATGCTTCATTTCAGGTTTTTTGTATCCCTTGGATCTTCTTATTGACGATGAAACACAGATAGTGCATCGGAGTTAAATACAAAGGCACAATGCCGACTTAAGTACAAGAAGACTGACTCTTCCTACTGTCTATGTTTTGAACCATTCCTGTGACCCTAGTTATAGATTCCGATGCTTCTCTTCAGGTTTACTGTATCCCTCGGATCTTCGTTTTGACGATGAAACACAGAAATTGCATCGGAATTAAAGAGAAAAGGCACAATGCCGACTTAAGTGCAAGAAGACTGACTCTTCTTACTGTCTATGTTTGAACCATTCCTGTGACACTAGTTATAGATTCCGATGCTTCACTTCAGATTTAGTGTATCCCTTGGACCTTCTTATTGACGATGAAACACAGAAATTGCATCGTAATTAAATACAAAAGGCACAATGCCGACTTAAGTACAAGAAGACTGACTCTTCTTACTGACTGCTTTGAACCATTCCTGTGACACTAGTTATAGATTCCGATGCTTCACTTCAGGTTTACTGTATCCCTTGGACCTTCTTGTTGACGATGAAACACAGAAATTGCATCGGATTTAAATGAAAAGGCACAATGCCGACTTAAGTACAAGAAGACTGACTCTTCTTTTTGTCTATGATTTGAACCATTCCTGTGACACTAGTTATAGATTCCGATGCTTCACTTCAGGTTTACTGTTTCCCTTGGACCTTCTTATTGTCGATGAAACACAGAAATTGCATCGGAATTAAATACAAAAGGCACAATGCCGACATATGAACAAGAAGACTGACCCATCTTACTGTCTACGTTTTGAACCATTCCTGTGACACTAAATATTGATTCCGATGCTTCACTTCAGGTTTACTGTATTCCTCTGACCTTCTTAATGACGATGAAACACAGAAATTGCATCGTAATTAAATACAAAAGGCACAATGCCGACTTAAGTACAAGAAGCCTGACTCTTCTTAGTGACTATGTATTGAACCATTCCTGTGACACTAGTTATAGATTCCGATGCTTCACTTCAGGTTTTCAGTATCCCTTGGACCTTCTTATTGACGATGAAACACAGAAATTGCATCGGAATTAAATAGAAAAGGCACAATGCTGACTAAAGTACAAGAAGACTGACTCTTCTTACTGACTATGTTTAGAACCATTCCTGTGACACTAGTTATAGATTCCGATGCTTCACTTCAGGTTTACTGTATCCCTCTGACCTTCTTATTGACGATAAAACACAGATATTGCATCGGAATTAAATAGAAAAGACAGAATGCCGACTTAAGTACATGAAAACTGACTCTTCTTAGTGACTACGTGTTGAACCATTCCTGTGACACTAGTTATAGATTCCGATGCTTCACTTCAGATATACAGTATCCCTTGGACCTTCTTATTGACGAAGAAACAAAGAAATTGCATCGGAAGTAAATAGAAAAGGCACAATGCCGACTTAAGTACAAGAAGACTGACTCTTCCTACTGTCTATGGTTGAACCATTCCTGTGACACTAGTTATAGATTCCGATGCTTCACTTCAGGATTACTGTATCCCTCTGACCTTCTTATTGACGATGAAACACAGAAATTGCATCGGAATTAAATAGAAAAGGCACAATGCCGACTTTAGTACAAGAAGACTGACTCTTCCTACTGTCTATGTTTTGAACCATTCCTGTGACACTAGTTATAGATACCGATGTTTCACTTCAGGATTACTGTATCCCTCTCACCTTCTTTACGACAATGAAAACAGAAATTGCATCGGAATTAAATACAAAAGGCACAATGCCGACTTAAGTACAAGAAGACTGACTCTTCTTACTGTCTATGTTTTGAACCATTCCAGTGCCACTAGTTATAGATTACGATGCTTCACTTCAGGTTTACTGTATACCTTGGACCTTCTTATAGACGATGAAACAAAGAAATTGCATCGGAATTAAACAGAAAAGGCACAATGCCGACTTAAGTACAAGAGGACGGACTCTTCCTACTGTCTATGTTTTGAATCATCCCTGTGACACTAGTTATAGATTCCGATGCTTCACTTCAGATATACAGTATCCCTTGGACCTTCTTATTGACGATGAAAGAAAGAAATTGCATCGGAACTAAATACAAAAGGCACAATGCCGACTTAAGTACAAGAAGACTGACTCTTCCTACTGTCTATGTTTTGAACCATTCCTGTGACACTAGTTAAGGATTCCGATGCTTCATTTCAGGTTTACTCTATCCCTTGGCCCTTCTTATTGACAATGAAACACAGATAGTGCATCGGAGTTAAATACAAAAGGCACAATGCCGACTTAAGTACAAGCAGACTGACTCTTCCTACTGACAATGATTTGAACCATTCCTGTGACACTAGTTATAGATTCCGATGCTTCACTTCAGCTGTTCTGTATCCCTCTGTCGTTCTTTTTGACGATGAAACACAGAAATTGCATCGGAATTAAAAAGAAAAGGCACAATGCTCACTTAAGTACAAGAAGACTGACTCTTCTTACTGTCTATGTTTTGAACCATTCCTGTGACACTAGTTATAGATTCCGATGCTTCACTTCAGATTTACTGTATCCCTCTGACCTTCTTATTGACGATGAAACACAGAAATTGCATCGGAATTAAATACAAAAGGCACAATGCCGACTTAAGTACAAGAAGACTGACTCTTCCTACTGTCTATGTTTTGAACCATTCCTGTGACACTAGTTATAGATTCCAATGCTTCACTTCTGGTTCACGGTATCCCTCTGACATTCTTATTGACGATGAAACACAGAAATTGCATCGGAATTAAATACAAAAGGCACAATGCCAACTTAAGTACAAGACGACTGACTCTTCTTACTGACTATGTTTTGTACCATTCCTGTGACACTAGTTATAGATTCCGAAGCTTCAGTTCAGGTTTACTGTATCCCTAGGACCCTCGTGTTGACGATAAAACACAGAAATTTCATCGGAACAAAATACAAAAGGCACATTGCCGACTTAAGTACAAGAAGACTGACTCTTTCTACTGTCTATGTATTGAACCATTCCTGTGACACTAGTTGTAGATTCCGATGCTTCATTTCAGGTTTTCTGTATCCCTTGGATCTTCTTATTGACGATGAAACACAGATAGTGCATCGGAGTTAAATACAAAAGGCACAATGCCGACTTAAGTACAAGAAGACTGACTCTTCCTACTGTCTATGTTTTGAACCATTCCTGTGTCACTAGTTATAGATTCCGATGTTTCTCTTCAGGTTTACTGTATCCCTCTGACCTTCGTTTTGACGATGAAACACAGAAATTGCATCGGAATTAAACAGAAAAGGCACAGTGCCGACTTAAGTACAAGAAGACTGACTCTTCTTACTGTCTATGTTTGAACCATTCCTGTGTCACTAGTCATAGATTCCGATGCTTCACTTCAGATTTACTGTATCCCTTGGACCTTCTTATTGACGATGAAACACAGAAATTGCATCGGAATTAAATACAAAAGGCACAATGCCGACTTAAGTACAAGAAGACTGACTCTTCTTACTGACTGCTTTGAACCATTCCTGTGACACTAGTTATAGACTCCGATGCTTCACTTCAGGTTTACTGTCTCCCTCTGACCTTCTTATTGACGATGAGACACAGAAATTGCATCGGAATTAAATACAAAAGGCACAATGCCGACTTAAGTACAAGAAGACTGACTCTTCTTTTTGTCTATGATTTGAACCATTCCTGTGACACTAGTTATAGATTCCGATGCTTCACTTCTGGTTTACTGTATCCCTAGGACCTTCGTGTTGACGATGAAACACAGAAATTGCATCGGAACTGAATACAAAAGGCACATTGCCGACTTAAGTACAAGAAGACTGACTCTTTCTACTGTCTATGTATTGAACCATTCCTGTGACACTAGTCGTAGATTCCGATGCTTCATTTCAGGTTTTCTGTATCCCTTTGATCTTCTTATTGACGATGAAACACAGATAGTGCATCGGATTTAAATACGAAAGGCACAATGCCGACTTAAGTACAAGAAGACTGACTCTTCATACTGTCTATGTTTTGAACCATTCCTGTGACACTAGTTATAGATTCCGATGTTTCTCTTCAGGTTTACTGTATCCCTCTGACCTTCGTTTTGACGATGAAACACAGAAATTGCATCGGAATTAAACAGAAAAGGCACAATGCCGACTTAAGTACAAGAAGACTGACTCTTCTTACTGTCTATGTTTGAACCATTCCTGTGACACTAGTTATAGATTCCGATGCTTCACTTCAGATTTACTGCATCCCTTGGACCTTCTTATTGACGATGAAACACAGAAATTGCATCGGAATTAAATACAAAAGGCACAATGCCGACTTAAGTACAAGAAGACTGACTCTTCTTACTGACTGCTTTGAACTATTCCTGTGACACTAGTTATAGATTCCGATGCTTCACTTCAGGTTTACTGTCTCCCTCTGGCCTTCTTATTGACGATGAGACACAGAAATTGCGTCGGAATTAAATACAAAAGGTGCAATGCTGACTTAAGTACAAGAAGACTGACTCTTCTTTTTGTCTATGATTTGAACTATTCCTGTGACACTAGTCATACACTCCTGGAAATGGAAAAAAGAACACATTTACACCGGTGTGTCAGACCTACCATACTTGCTCCGGACACTGCGAGAGGGCTGTACAAGCAATGATCACACGCACGGCACAGCGGACACACCAGGAACCGCGGTGTTGGCCGTCGAATGGCGCTAGCTGCGCAGCATTTGGGCACCGCCGCCGTCAGTGTCAGCCAGTTTGCCGTGCCATACGGAGCCCTATCGCAGTCTTAAACACTGGTAGCACGCCGCGACAGCGTGGACATGAACCGTATGTGCAGTTGACGGACTTTGAGCGAGGGCGTATAGTGGGCATGCGGGAGGCCGGGTGGACGTACCGCCGAATTGCTCTACACGTGGGGCGTGAGGTCTCCACAGTATATCGATGTTGTCGCCAGTGGTCGGCGGAAGGTGCACGTGCCCGTCGACCTGGGACCGGACCGCAGCGACGCACGGATGCACGCCAAGACCGTAGGATCCTACGCAGTGCCGTAGGGGACCGCACCGCCACTTCCCAGCAAATTAGGGACACTGTTGCTCCTGGGGTATCGGCGAGGACCATTCGCTACCGTCTCCATGAAGCTGGGCTACGGTCCCGCACACCGTTAGGCCGTCTTCCGCTCAAGCCCCAACATCGTGCAGCCCGCCTCCAGTGGTGTCGCGACAGGCGTGAATGGAGGGACGAATGGAGACGTGTCGACTTCAGCGATGAGAGTCGCTTCTGCCTTGGTGCCAATTATGGTCGTATGCGTGTTTGGCGCCGTGCAGGTGAGCGCCACAATCAGGACTGCATACGACCGAGGCACACAGGGCCAACACCCGGCATCATGGTGTGGGGAGCGATCTCCTACACTGGCCGTACACCACTGGTGATCGTCGAGTTGACACTGAATAGTGCACGGTACATCCAAACCGTCATCGAACCCATCGTTCTACAATTCCTAGACCGGCAAGGTAACTTGCTGTTCCAACAGGACAGTGCACGTCCGCATGTATCCCGTGCCACCCAACGTGCTCTAGAAGGTGTAAGTCAACTACCCTGGCCAGCAAGATCTCTGGATCTGTCCCCCATTGAGCATGTTTGGGATTGGATGAAGCGTCGTCTCACGCGGTCTGCACGTCCAGCACGAACGCTGGTCCAACTGAGGCGCCAGGTGGAAATGGCATGGCAAGCCGTTCCACAGGACTACATCCAGCATCTCTACGATCGTCTCCATGGGAGAATAGCAGCCTGCATTGCTGCGAAAGGTGGATATACACTGTAGTAGTGCCGACATTGTGCATGCTCTGTTGCCTGTGTCTATGTGCCTGTGGTTCTGTCAGTGTGATCATGTGATGTATCTGACCCCAGGAATGTGTCAATAAAGTTTCCCCTTCCTAGGACAATGAATTAACGGTGTTCTTATTTCAATTTCCAGGAGTGTACATTCAGATGCTTCACTTCAGGTTTACTGTATCCCTTGGACATTCTTATTGACCATGAAACACAGAAATTGCATCGGAATTAAATAGAAAAGGCACAATGCCGACATATGAACAAGAAGACTGACCCATCTTACTGTCTACGTTTTGAACCATTCCTGTGACACTAAATATAGATTCCGATGCTTCACTTCAGGTTTACTGTATCCCTCTGACCTTCTTATTGACGATGAAACACAGAAATTGCATCGGAATTAAATACAAAAGGCACAATGCCGACTTAAGTACAAGAAGAATGACTCTTCTTACTGACTATGTATTGAACCATTCCTGTGACACTAGTTATAGATTCCGATGCTTCACTTGAGGTTTTCAGTTTCCCTTGGACCTTCTTTTTGACGATGAAACACAGAAATTGCATCGGAATTAAATAGAAAAGGCACAATGCCGACTTAAGTACAAGAAGACTGACTCTTCTTACTGGCTATGTTTGGAACCATTCCTGTGACACTAGTTATAGACTCCGTTGCTTCAGTTCAGGTTTATTGTATCCCTTGGACCTTCGTATTGACGATGAATCACAGAAATTGCATTGTAACTAAATACAAAAGGCACAATGCCGACTAAAGTACAAGAAGAATGACTCTTCTTACTGACTATGATTTGAACCATTCCTGTGACACTAGTTATAGATTCCGATGCGTCACTTCAGGTATACTCTATCCCTGGGACCTTCTCATTGACGATTAAACACAGAAATTGCATCGGAACTAAATACAAAAGGCACAATGCCGACTTAAGTACAAGAAGACTGCCTCTTCCTATAGTCTATATTTTGAACCATTCCTGTGACACTAGTTATGGATTCCGATGCTTCATTTCAGGTTTACTCTATCCCTTGGACCTTCTTATTGACAATGAAACACAGATAGTGCATCGGAGTTAAATACAAAAGGCACAATGCCGACTTAAGTACAAGAAGACTGACTCTTCTTACTGACTGTTTTGAACCATTCCTGTGACACTGGATATAGATTCCGATGCTTCACTTCAGGTTTACTGTATCCCTCTGACCTTCTTATTGACGATGAACCACAGAAATTGCATCGGATTAAATACAAAAGGCACAATGCCGACTTAAGTACAAGAAGACTGACTCTTCTTACTGTCTATGTTTTGAACCATTCCTGTGACACTAGTTATAGATTCCGATGCTTCCCTCCAGGTTTACTGTATCCCTTGGACCTTCTTATTGACGATGAAACACAGAAATTGCATCAGAATTATATAGAAAAGGCACAATGCCGACATAAGTACAAGAAGACTGACTCTTCTTACTGTCTATGTTTTGATCCATTCCTGTGACGCTAGTTACAGATTCCGATGCTTCACTTAAGGTTTACTGTATCCCTCTGCACTTCATATTGGCGATGAAACACAGAAATTGCATCGGAATGAAATAGAAATGGCACAATGCCGACTTAAGTACAAGAAGACTGACTCTTCCTACTGTCTATGTTTTGAACCATTCCTGTGACACTAGTTATGGATTCCGATGCTTCACTCAAGGTTTACTGTATCCCTTGGACCTTCTTATTGACGATGAAACACAGAAATTGCATCGGATTTATATAGAAAAGGCACAATGCCGACTTAAGTACAAGAAGACTGACTCTTCTTACTGTCTATCTTTTGATCCGTTCCTGTGAGGCTAGTTACAGATTCCGATGCTTCACTTAAGGTTTACTGTATCCCTCTGACCTTCTTGTTGGCGATGAAACACAGAAATTGCATCGGAATGAAATAGAAATGGCACAATGCCGACTTAAGTTCAAGAAGACTGACTCTTTCTACTGTCTACGTTTTGAACCATTCCTGTGACACTAGTTATAGATTCCGATGCTTCACTTCAGGTTTACTGTATCCCTCTGACCTCCTTATTGACGATGAAACACAGAAATTACATCGGAATTAAATAGAAAAGGCACAATGCCGGCTTAAGTACATGAAGACTGACTCTTCTTACTGACTATCATTTGAACCATTCCTGTGACACTAGTTATAGATTCCGATACTTCACTTCAGATTTACTGTATCCCTTGGACCTTCTTATTGACGATAAAACATAGAAATTGCATCGGAATTAAATACAAATGCACAATGCCGACTTAAGTACAAGAAGACTGACTCTTCGTACTGACTATCATTTGAACCATTCCTGTGACACTAGTTATAGATTCCGATGCTTCACTTCAGATTTACTGTATCCCTTGGACCTTCTTATTGACGATGAAACACAGAAATTGCATCGGAATTAAATAGAAAAGGCACAATGCCGGCTTAAGCACATGAAGACTGACTCTTCTTACTGACTATATTTGGAACCATTCCCGTGACACCAGTTATAGATTCCGATGCTTCACTTCAGGTTTACTGTATCCCTCTGACCTTCTTATTGACGATGAAACACAGATATTGCATCGGAAAGAAATAGAAAAGGCACAAAGCCGACTTAGGTACAAGAAGACTGACTCTCCTTGCTGACTATGTTTTGAACCATTCCTGTGGCACTAGTTATAGATTCCGATGCTTCACTTCAGTTTTACTGTATCCCTCTGACCTTCTTATTGACGATGAAACACAGAAATTGCATCGGAATTTAATTGAAAAGGCACAATGCCGACTTAAGTACAAGAAGACTGACTCTTCCTACTATCTATGTTATGAACCATTCCTGTGACACTAGTTATAGAATCCGATGCTTCACTTCAGGATTACTGTACCCCTCTGACCCTCTTATTGACGATGAAACACAGAAATTGCAACGGAATTAAATACAAAAGGCACAATGCCGACTTAAGTACATGATGACTGACTCTTCTTCCTGACTATGTTTTGAACCATTCCTCTGACACTAGTTATAGATTCCGATGCTTCACTTTAGGTTTACTGTATCCCTCTGACCTTCTTATTGACGATGAAACACAGAAATTGCATCGGAATTAAATACAAAAGGCACAATGCCGACTTAAGTACAAGAAGACTGACTCTTCCTACTGTCTATGTTTTGAACCATTCCTGTGGCACTAGTTATAGATTCCGATGCTTCACATCAGGTTTAATGTATCCCTCTGACCTTCTTATTGACGATGAAACACAGAAATTACATCGGAATTAAATACAAAACGCAGAATGATGACTTAACTACAAGAAGACTGACTCTTCGTACTGACTATGATTTGAACCATTCCTGTGACACTAGTTATAGATTCCCATGCTTCACGTCAGGATAACTGTATCCTTCTGACCTTCTTATTGACGATGAAACACAGATATTGCATCGGAATCAAATAGAAAAGGCACAAAGCCGACTTAAGTACAAGAAGACTGACTCTCCTTGCTGACTATGCTTTGAACCATTCCTGTGACACTAGTTATAGATTCCGATGCTTCACTTCGAGTTTACTGTATCCGTCTGACCTTCTTATTGACGAAGAAACACAGAAATTGCATCGGAATTAAATTGAAAAGGCACAATGCCGACTTAAGTACAAGAAGACTGACTCTTCCTACTGTCTATGTTATGAACCATTCCTGTGACACTAGTTATAGATTCCGATGCTTCACTTCAGGATTACTGTATCCCTCTGCCTTCCTATTGACGATGACACACAGAAATTGCATCATAATTAAATACAAAAGGCACAATGCCGAATTATGTACAAGAAGACTGACTCTTCGTACTGACTATGTTTTGAACCATTCCTGTGACACTAGTTATAGATTCCGATGCTTCACTTCAGATTTACTGTATCCCTTTTACCTTCTTATTGCCGATGAAACAAAGAAATTGCATCGGAATTAATTACAAAAGGCACAATGCCGACATAAGGATAAGAAGACTGACTCTTCTTACTGACTATGTTTTGAAGCATTCCTGTGACACTAGCTATAGATTCCGAAGCTTCACTTCAGGTTTACTGTATCCCTTGGACCATCATATTGACGAAGAAACACAGAAATTGCATCGGAATTAAATTGAAAAGGCACATTGCCGTCTTAAGTACAAGAAGACTGACTCTTCTAACTGTCTATGCTTTGAACCATTCCTGTAACGCTAGTAAATGATTCCGATGCTTCACTTTAGGTTTACTGTATCCCTCTGAATTTCTTATTGACGATGAATCACAGAAATTGCATCGGAATTAAATAGAAAAGGCACAATGCCGTCTTAAGTACAAGAGGACTGACTCTTCATACTGTCTATGTTTTGAACCATTCCAGTGACACTAGTTATAGATACCGAGCTTCACTTCAGATTTACTGTATCCCTTGGACCTTCTTATTGACGATGAAACACAGAAATTGCATCGGAATTAAATAGAAAAGGCACAATGCCGGCTTAAGCACATGAAGACTGACTCTTCTTACTGACTATATTTGGAACCATTCCCGTGACACCAGTTATAGATTCCGATGCTTCACTTCAGGTTTACTGTATCCCTCTGACCTTCTTATTGACGATGAAACACAGATATTGCATCGGAAAGAAATAGAAAAGGCACAAAGCCGACTTAAGTACAAGAAGACTGACTCTCCTTGCTGACTATGTTTTGAACCATTCCTGTGGCACTAGTTATAGATTCCGATGCTTCACTTCAGTTTTACTGTATCCCTCTGACCTTCTTATTGACGATGAAACACAGAAATTGCATCGGAATTTAATTGAAAAGGCACAATGCCGACTTAAGTACAAGAAGACTGACTCTTCCTACTATCTATGTTATGAACCATTCCTGTGACACTAGTTATAGAATCCGATGCTTCACTTCAGGATTACTGTACCCCTCTGACCCTCTTATTGACCATGAAACACAGAAATTGCAACGGAATTAAATACAAAAGGCACAATGCCGACTTAAGTACATGATGACTGACTCTTCTTCCTGAGTATGTTTTGAACCATTCCTCTGACACTAGTTATAGATTCCGATGCTTCACTTCAGGTTTACTGTATCCCTCTGACCTTCTTATTGACGATGAAACACAGAAATTGCATCGGAATTAAATAGAACAGGCACAAAGCCGACTTAAGTACAAGAAGACTGACTCTTCCTGCTGTCTATGTTTTGAACCATTCCTGTGGCACTAGTTATAGATTCCGATGCTTCACATCAGGTTTAATGTATCCCTCTGACCTTCTTATTGACGATGAAACACAGAAATTACATCGGAATTAAATACAAAACGCAGAATGATGACTTAACTACAAGAAGACTGACTCTTCGTACTGACTATGATTTGAACCATTCCTGTGACACTAGTTATAGATTCCCATGCTTCACGTCAGGATTACTGTATCCTTCTGACCTTCTTATTGACGATGAAACACAGATATTGCATCGGAATGAAATACAAAAGGCACAAAGCCGACTTAAGTACAAGAAGACTGACTCTCCTTGCTGACTATGTTTTGAACCATTCCTGTGACACTAGTTATAGATTCCGATGCTTCACTTCAAGTTTACTGTATCCGTCTGACCTTCTTATTGACGAAGAAACACAGAAATTGCATCGGAATTAAATTGAAAAGGCACAATGCCGACTTAAGTACAAGAAGACTGACTCTTCCTACTGTCTATGTTATGAACCATTCCTGTGACACTAGTTATAGATTCCGATGCTTCACTTCAGGATTACTGTATCCCTCTGCCTTCCTATTGACGATGACACACAGAAATTGCATCATAATTAAATACAAAAGGCACAATGCCGAATTATGTACAAGAAGACTGACTCTTCGTACTGACTATGTTTTGAACCATTCCTGTGACACTAGTTATAGATTCCGATGCTTCACTTCAGATTTACTGTATCCCTTTTACCTTCTTATTGCCTATGAAACACAGAAATTGCATCGGAATTAATTGCAAAAGGCACAATGCCGACATAAGGACAAGAAGACTGACTCTTCTTACTGACTATGTTTTGAAGCATTCCTGTGACACTAGCTATAGATTCCGAAGCTTCACTTCAGGTTCACTGTATCCCTTGGACCATCATATTGACGAAGAAACACAGAAATTGCATTGGAATTAAATTGAAAAGGCACATTGGCGTCTTAAGTACAAGAAGACTGACTCTTCTAACTGTCTATGCTTTGAACCATTCCTGTAACGCTAGTAACATATTCCGATGCTTCACTTTAGGTTTACTGTATCCCTCTGACTTTCTTATTGACGATGAATCACAGAAATTGCATCGGAATTAAATAGAAAAGGCACAATGCCGTCTTAAGTACAAGAGGACTGACTCTTCTTACTGTCTATGTTTGAACCATTCCAGTGACACTAGTTATAGATACCGATGCTTCAGTTCAGATTTACTGTTTCCCTTGGACCCTCTTATTGACGATAAAACACAAAAATTGCATCGGAATTAAATAGAAAAGGCACAATGCCGCCATAAGTACAAGAAGACTGACTCTTCTTACTGTCTATGTTTTGAGCCATTCCTGTGACGCTAGTTACAGATTCCGATGCTTCACTTCAGGGTTACTGTATCCCTCTGACCTTGTTATTGCCGAAGAAACACAGAAATTGCATCGGAATTTAATAGAAAGGGCACAATGCTGCCTTAAGTACAAGAAGACTGACTCTTCCTACTCTCTATGATTTGAACCATTCCTGTGACACTAGTTATAGATTCCGATGCTTCACTTCAGGTTTACTGTATCCCTTGGACCTTCTTATTGACGATGAAACACAGAAATTGCATCGGAATTAAATAGAAAAGCACAATGCCGACTTAAGTACAAGAAGACTGACTCTTCCTACTGTCTATGTTTTGATCCGTTCGTGTGACACTAGTTATAGATTCCGATGCTTCACTTCAGGTTTACTGTATCCCTCTGACCTTCTTTTTCACGATGAAACACAGAACTTGCTTCGGAATTAAATAGAAAAGGCACAATGCCGACTTAAGTACAAGAAGACTGACTCATCCTACTGTCTATATTTTGAACCATTGCTGTGACACTAGTTATGGATTCCGATGCTTCACTACAGGTTTACTGTATCCCTCTGACCTTCTTTTTCACGATGAAACACAGAAATTGCATCGGAATTAAATAGAAAGGCATAATTGCCGACTTAAGTACAAAAAACTGACTCTTCTTACTGTCTATGATTTGAACCATTCCTGTGACACTAGTTATAGATTCCGATTCTTCACTTAAGGTTTACTGAATCCCTTGGACCTTGCTATTGACAATGAAACACAGAAATGGCATCGGAATTAATTCCAAAATGCACATTGCTGACTTAAGTACAAGAAGGCTGACACTTCATGCTGACTGCTTTGAACCAGTCCTGTGACACTAGTTATAGATACTGATGCTTCACTTCAGGTTCACTGTATCCCTCTGACCTTCTTATTGACGATGAAACACAAATATTGCATCGGAATTAAATACAAAAGGCACAATGCCAACATAAGTACAAGAAGACTGACTCTTCTTACTGACTATGATTTGAACCATTCCTGTGACACTAGTTACATATTCCGATGCTTCACTTCAGGTTTCTTGTATCCGTTGGACCATCGTATTGACGATGAATCACAGAAATTGCATCGGAATTAAATACAAAAGGAACGATGCCGGCTTAAGTACAAGAACACTGACTCTTCTTACTGACAATGCTTTGAACCATTCCTGTGACACTAGTTATAGATTCCGATGCTTCACTTCAGGTTTACTCTATCACTAGGACCTTCTTATTGACGATGAAACACAGAAATTGCATCGGAATTAAATACAAAAGGCACAATGCCGACTTTAGTACAAGAAGACTGAATCTTCTTACTGACCATGTTTTAAACCATTCCTGTGACACTAGTTATAGATTCCGATGCTTCACTTCAGGTTTACTGTATCCCTCTGACCTTCTTATTGACGATGAAACACCGAAATTGCATCGGAAATAAATATAAAAGGCACGATGCCGACTTAAGTACATGTAGAATGAATCTTCCTACAGTCTATGTTTTGAACCATACCTGTGACACTTGTTATAGATTCCGATGCTTCATTTCAGGTTTACTGTATCCCTTGGATCTTCTTATTGACGATGAAACACAGATAGTGCATCGAAGGTAAATACAAAAGGCACAATGCCGACTTAAGTACAAGAAGACTGACTCTTCCTACTGTCAATGCTTTGAACCATTCCCGTGAGACTAGTTATAGATTCCGATGCTTCTCTTCAGATTTACTGTATCCCTTGGACCTTATTATTGACGATGAAACACAGAAATGGAATCGGAATTAAATACAAAAGGCACAATGCCGACTTAAGAAAAAGAAGACTGACCCATCTTACTGTCTATGTTTTGAACCGTTCCTGTGACACTAGTTATAGATTCCGATGCTTCACTACAGGTTTACTGTATCCCTCTGACCTTCTTATTGGCGATGAAACACAGAAATTGCATCGGAATTAAATACAAAATTCACAATGCCGACTTAAGGACAAGAAGACTGACTCTTCGTACTGACTATGTTTTGAACCATTCCTGTGACACTAGTTATTGATTCCGATGATTCACGTGAGGTTTACTGTATCCCTTATACCTTCTTATTGACGATGAACACAGAAATTGCATCGGAATTAAATACAAAATGCACAATGCCGACTTAAGAGCAAGAAGACTGACCCTTCTTACTGTCTATGTTTTGATCCATTCCTGTGACACTAGTTATAGATTCCGACGCTTCACTTCAGGTTTACTGTATCCCTCTGACCTTCTTATTGACGATGAAACACAGAAATTGCATCGGAATTAAGTACAAAAGGCACAATGCCGACTTAATTACATGAAGACTGACTCTACTTCCTGACTATGTTTTGAACCATTCCTCTGACACTAGTTATTGATTCCCATGCTTCACTTCAGGTTTACTGTATCCCTCTCACCTTCTTATTGACGATGAAACACAGAAATTGCATCGGAATTAAATACAAAATACACAATGCCGACTTAAGTACAAGAAGACTGACTCTTCTTATTTTTTTTTATTTATTTATTTATTTATTGTTCCGTGGGACCACATTTAGGAGAAGTCTCCATGGTCATGGAACGAGTCAATACATGAAATTATAACACGATTGTAGAAACACATAAAATGAAACAAGTCGTTAGTTTAAATAAAGAAAATCAAGAATGTAACACTATAATTTGCTTAATTTTTTTATCTCTTCCAGGAGCTCCTCGACAGAATAGAAGGAGTGAGCCATGAGGAAACTCTTCAGTTTAGACTTAAAAGTGTTTGGGCTACTGCTAAGATTTTTGAGTTCTTGTGGTAGCTTATTGAAAATGGATGCAGCAGAATACCGCACTCCTTTCTGCACAAGAGTCAAGGAAGTGCATTCCACATGCAGATTTGATTTCTGCCTAGTATTAACTGAGTGAAAGCTGCTAACTCTTGGGAATAAGCTAATATTGCTAACAACAAACGACATTAAAGAAAATACATACTGTGAGGGCAATGTCAAAATTCCCAGACTATTGAATAGGGGTCGACAAGAGGTTTTCGAACTTACACCATACATAGCTCGAACAGCCCGTTTTTGAGCCAAAAATACCCTTTTTGAATCAGAAGAATTACCCCAAAAAATAATACCATATGACATAAGCGTATGAAAATATGCGAAGTATACTACTTTTCGTGTTGAAATGTCACTTATTTCAGATACTGTTCTAATGGTAAATAAAGCGGCATTTAGTTTCTGAACAAGATCCTGAACATGGGCTTTCCACAACAGCTTACTATCTATCCGTACGCCTAGGAACTTGAACTGTTCCGTCTCGCTTATAACATGCCCATTCTGTCTGATTAAAATGTCAGTTCTTGTTGAATTGTGGGTTAGAAACTGTAAAAACTGAGTCTTACTGTGATTTAGCATCAAATTATTTTCCACAAGCCACGAACTTACTTCATGAACTACATTATTTGATAATGTTTCAATATTACACACAAGATCCTTCACTACCAAGGTGGTGTCATCAGCAAACAGAAATATTTTTGAATCACCTGTAATACTAGAAGGCATATCATTTACATAAATAAGGAACAGCAGTGGCCCCAGCACCGACCCTTGGGGAACGCCCCATTTAACAGTGCCCCATTGGGACTGAACATCATTACCACTCTCAATATTGCGGAGGATTACCTTCTGCTTTCTGTTCTTAAAGTAGGAGGCGAACCAATTGTAAGCTACTCCCCTTACTCCATAATGTTCCAACTTCTGCAGTAATATTTTGTGGTCAACACAGTCAAAAGCCTTCGTTAAATCAAAGAAAACACCTAACCTTCTCAACCTTTTATTTAATCCGTCCAAAACCTCACAGAGAAAAGAGAATATAGCATTTTCAGTTGTTAAGCCATTTCTAAAACCAAACTGTACATTTGACAGCAAATTATGTGAATTTAAATGCTGCAGTAACCTTGTATATACAAGCCTCTCGATAACTTTAGCAAACACCGATGGCATAGAAATAGGTCTATAATTGTCAACATTATCCCTGTCTCCCTTTTTATGTCTATGTTTTGAACCATTCCTGTGACACTAGTTATAGATTCCGATGCTTCAGGTTTACTGTATCTCTTGGACCTTCTTATTGACGATGAAACACAGAAATTGCATCGGAATTAAATACAAAAGGCACAAAGCCGACTTAAGTACAAGAAGACTGACTCTTCTTACTGTCTATGTTTGAACCATTCTAGTGACGCTTGTTACAGATTCCCATGCTTCACTTAAGATTTACTGTATCCCTCTGACCTTCTTATTGAAGATGAAACACAGAAATTGCATCGGAATGAAATAGAAAAGGCACAATGCCAACTTAAGTACAAGAAGACTGACTCTTCGTACTGTCTATGTTTTGAACCATTCCTGTGACACTAGTTATGGATTCCGATGCTTCACTTCAGGTTTACTGTATCCCTCTGACCTTCTTTTAGACGATGAAACACAGAACTTGCTTCGGAATTAAATAGAAAATGCACAATGCCGACTTAAGTACAAGAAGACTGACTCATCCTACTGTCTATATTTTGAACCATTGCTGTGACACTAGTTATGGGTTCCGATGCTTCACTACAGGTTTACTGTATCCCTCTGACCTGCTGTTTGACGATGAAACACAGAAATTGCATCGGAATTAAATAGAAAAGCACAATGCCGACTTAAGTACAAGAAAACTGACTCTTCTTACTGTCTATGTTTTGAACCATTCCTGTGACACTAGTTATAGATTCCGATTCTTCACTTCAGGTTTACTGTATCCCTTGGACCTTGCTATTGACAATGAAACACAGAAATGGCATCGGAATTAAATCCAAAATGCACAATGCTGACTTAAGTACAAGAAGGCTGACACTTCATACTGACTGTTTTGAACCAGTCCTGTGACACTAGTTATAGATACTGATGCTTCACTTCAGGTTCACTGTATCCCTCTGACCTTCTTATTGACGATGAAACACAGAAATTGCATCGGAATTAAATAGAAAAGGCACAATGCCGGCTTAAGTACATGAAGACTGACTCTTCTTACTGACTGTATTTGGAACCATTCCCGTGACACCAGTTATAGATTCCGATGCTTCACTTCAGGTTTACTGTATCCCTCTGACCTTCTTATTGACGATGAAACACAGATATTGCATCGGAATGAAATAGAAAAGGCACAAAGCCAACTTAAGTACAAGAAGACTGACTCTCCTTGCTGACTATGTTTTGAACCATTCCTGTGGCACTAGTTATAGATTCCGATGCTTCACTTCAGTTTTACTTTATCCCTCTGACCTTCTTATTGACGATGAAACACAGAAATTGCATCGGAATTGAATTGAAAAGGCACAATGACGACTTAAGTACAAGAAGACTGACTCTTCCTACTGTCTATGTTATGAACCATTCCTGTGACACTAGTTATAGAATCCGATGCTTCACTTCAGGATTACTGTACCCCTCTGACCCTCCTATTGACGATGAAACACAGAAATTGCAACGGAATTAAATACAAAAGGCACAATACCGACTTTAGTACAAGAAGACTGACTCTTCTTACAGTCTATGTTTTAAACCATTCCTGTGACACTAGTTATAGATTCCGATGCTTCACTCCAGGTTTACTGTATCCCTTGGACCTTGTTATTGACGATGAAACACAGAAATTGCATCGGAATTAAACAGAACAGGCACAAAGCCGACTTAAGTACAAGAAGACTGACTCTTCCTACTGTCTATGTTATGAACCATTCCTGTGACACTAGTTATAGAATCCGATGCTTCACTTCAGGATTACTGTACCCCTCTGACCCTCCTATTGACGATGAAACACAGAAATTACATCGGAATTAAATACAAAACGCAGAATGAGGACTTAACTACAAGAAAACTGACTCTTCGTAATGACTATGATTTGAACCATTCCTGTGACACTAGTTACAGATTCCCATGCTGCACGTCAGGATTACTGTATCCCTCTGACCTTCTTATTGACGATCAAACACAGATATTGCATCGGAATGAAGTAGAAAAGGCACAAAGCCGACTTAAGTAGAAGAAGACTGACTCTCCTTGCAGACTATGTTTTGAACCATTCCTGTGACACTAGTTATAGATTCCGATGCTTCACTTCAAGTTTACTGTATCCCTCTGACCTTCTTATTGACGAAGAAACACAGAAATTGCATCGGAATTAAAATGAAAAGGCACAATGCCGACTTAAGTACAAGAAGACTGACTCTTCCTACTGTCTATGTTATGAACCATTCCTGTGACACTAGTTATAGATTCCGATGCTTCACTTCAGGATTACTGTATCCCTCTGCCTTCTTATTGACGATGACACACAGAAATTGAATCGGAATTAAATACAAAAGGCACAATGCCGAATTATGTACAAGAAGACTGACTCTTCGTACTGACTATGTTTTGAACCAGTCCTGTGACACTAGTTATAGATTCTGATGCTTCACGTCACGTTTACTGTATCCCTTGGACCTTCTTATTGACGATGAAACACAGATATTGCATCGGAATTAAATTGAAAAGGCACAATGCCGTCTTAAGTACAAGAAGACTGACTCTTCGTACTGTCTATGCTTTGAACCATTCCTGTAACGCTAGTAACAGATTCCGATGCGTCACTTTAGGTTTACTGTATCCCTCTGACTTTCTTATTGACGATGAATCACAGAAATTGCATCGGAATTAAATAGAAAAGGCACAATGCCGACTTAAGTACAAGAGGACTGACTCTTCTTACTGTCTATGTTTTGAACCATTCCAGTGACACTAGTTATAGATTCCGATGCTTCACTTCAGGTATACTGTATCCCTTGGACCCACTTATTGACGATAAAACACAAAAATTGCATCGGAATTAAATAGAAAAGGCACAATGCCGACATAAGTACAAGAAGACTGACTCTTCTTACTGTCTATGTTTTGATCCATTCCTGTGACGCTAGTTACAGATTCCGATGCTTCACTTCAGGGTTACTGTATCCCTCTGACCTTGTTATTGACGAAGAAACACAGAAATTGCATCGGAATTTAATAGAAAACGCACAATGCTGACTTAAGTACAAGAAGACTGACTCTTCCTACTCTCTATGATTCGAACCATTCCTGTGACACTAGTTATAGATTCCGATGCTTCACTTCAGGTTTACTGTATCCCTTGGACCTTCTTATTAACGATGAAACACAGAAATTGCATCGGAATTAAATAGAAAAGCACAATGCCGACTTAAGTACAAGAAGACTGACTCTTCCTACTGTCTATGTTTTGATCCGTTCCAGTGACACTAGTTATAGATTCCGATGCTTCACTTCAGGTTTACTGTATCCCTCTGACCTTCTTTTTGACGATGAAACACAGAACTTGCTTCGGAATTAAATAGAAAAGGCACAATGCCGACTTAAGTACAAGAAGACTGACTCATCCTACTGTCTATATTTTGAACCATTGCTCTGACACTAGTTATGGATTCCGATGCTTCACTACAGGTTTTCTGTATCCGTCTGACCTTCTTTTTGACGATGAAACACAGAATTTGCATCGGAATTAAATAGAAAAGGCACAATGCCGACTTAAGTCCAAGAAAACTGACTCTTCTTACTGTCTATGTTTTGAACCATTCCTGTGACACTAGTTATAGATTCCGATTCTTCACTTCAGGTTTACTGTATCCCTTGGACCTTGCTATTGACAATGAAACACAGAAATGGCATCGGAATTAAATCCAAAATGCACAATGCTGACTTAAGTACAGTAAGGCTGACACTTCATACTGACTGTTTTGAACCAGTCCTGTGACACTAGTTATAGATACTGATGCTTCAGTTCAGGTTCACTGTATCCCTCTGACATTCTTATTGACGATGAAACACATATATTGCATCGGAATTAAATACAAAAGGCACAATGCCAACATAAGTACAAGAAGACTGACTCCTCTTACTGACTATGATTTGAACCATTCCTGTGACACTAGTAACATATTCCGATGCTTCACTTCAGGTTTCTTGTATCCGTTGGACCATCGTATTGACGATGAATCACAGAAATTGCATCGGAATTAAATACAAAAGGAACAATGCCGACTTAAGTACAAGAACACTGACTCTTCTTACTGACTATGTTTTGAACCATTCCTGTGACACTAGTTATAGATTCCGATGCTTCACTTCAGGTTTACTCTATCACTAGGACCTTCTTATTGACGATGAAACACAGAAATTGCATCGGAATTAAATACAAAAGGCACAATGCCGACTTTAGTACAAGAAGACTGAATCTTCTTACTGACCATGTTTTAAACCATTCCTGTGACACTAGTTATAGATTCCGATGCTTCACTTCAGGTTTACTGTATCCCTCTGACCTTCTTATTGACGATGAAACACAGAAATTGCATCGGAAATAAATATAAATGGCACGATGCCGACTTAAGTACATGTAGAATGAATCTTCCTACAGTCTATGTTTTGAACCATACCTGTGACACTTGTTATAGATTCCGATGCTTCATTTCAGGTTTACTGTATCCCTTGGATCTTCTTATTGACGATGAAACACAGATAGTGCATCGGAGGTAAACACAAAAGGCACAATGCCGACTTAAGTACAAGAAGACTGACTCCTCCTACTGTCAATGTTTTTAACCATTCCTGTGAGACTAGTTATAGATTCCGATGCTTCTCTTCAGATTACTGTATCCCTTGGACCTTATTATTGACGATGAAACACAGAAATTGAATCGGAATTAAATACAAAAGGCACAATGCCGACTTAAGAAAAACAAGACTGCCCTTATTACTGTTATTGTTTTGAACCGTTCCTGTGACACTAGTTATAGATTCCGATGCTTCACTACAGGTTTACTGTATCCCTCTGACCTTCTTATTGACGATGAAACACAGAAATTGCATCGGAATTAAATACAAAAGGCACAATGCCGACGTAAGGACAAGAAGACTGACTCTTCGTACTGACTATGTTTTGAACCATTCCTGTGACACTAGTTATAGATTCCGATGATTCACGTGAGGTTTACTGTATCCCTTGGACCTTCATATTGACGATGAACACAGAAATTGCATCGGAATTAAATACAAAAATCACAATGCCGACTTAAGAGCAAGAAGACTGACCCTTCTTACTGTCTATGTTTTGATCCATTCCTGTGACACTAGTTATAGATTCCGATGCTTCACTTCAGGTTTACTGTATCCCTCTGACCTTCTTATTGACGATGAAACACAGAAATTGCATCGGAATTAAGTACAAAAGGCACAATGCCGACTTAAGTACAAGAAGACTGACTCTTCTTACTGTCTATGTTTTGAACCATTCCTGTGACACTAGTTATATATTTAGATGCTTCAGGTTTACTGTATCCCTTGGACCTTCTTATTGACGATGAAACTCAGAAATTGCATCGGAATAAAATAGCAAAATCACAAAGCCGACTTAAGTACAAGTTGACTGACTCTTCTTACTGTCTATGTTTGAACCATTCCTGTGACGCTTGTTACAGATTCCCATGCTTCACTTAAGGTTTACTGTATCCCTCTGACCTTCTTATTGAAGATGAAACACAGAAATTGCATCGGAATGAAATAGATAAGGCACAATGCCAACTTAAGTACAAGAAAACTGACTCTTCGTACTGTCTATGTTTTGAACCATTCCTGTGACACTAGTTATGGATTCCGATGCTTCACTTCAGGTTTTTCTGTATCCCTCTGACCTTCTTTTTGACGATGAAACACAGAACTTGCTTCGGAATTAAATAGAAAATGCACAATGCCGACTTAAGTACAAGAAGACTGACTCATCCTACTGTCTATATTTTGAACCATTGCTGTGACACTAGTTATGGATTCCGATGCTTCACTACAGGTTTACTGTATCCCTCTGACCTTCTTTTTGACGATGAAACACAGAAATTGCATCTAAATTAAATAGAAAAGGCACAATGCCGACTTAAGTACAATAAAACTGACTCTTCTTACTGTCTATGTTTTGAACCATTCCTGTGACACTAGTTATAGATTCCGATTCTTCACTTCAGGTTTACTGTATCCCTTGGACCTTGCTATTGACAATGAAACACAGAAATGGCATCGGAATTAAATCCAAAATGCACAATGCTGACTTAAGTACAAGAAGGCTGACACTTCATACTGACTGTTTTGAACCAGTCCTGTGACACTAGTTATAGATACTGATGCTTCACTTCAGGTTCACTGTATCCCTCTGACCTTCTTATTGACGATGAAACACAGAAATTGCATCGGAATTAAATAGAAAAGGCACAATGCCGGCTTAAGTACATGAAGACTGACTCTTCTTACTGACTGTATTTGGAACCATTCCCGTGACACCAGTTATAGATTCCGATGCTTCACTTCAGGTTTACTGTATCCCTCTGACCTTCTTATTGACGATGAAACACAGATATTGCATCGGAATGAAATAGAAAAGGCACAAAGCCAACTTAAGTACAAGAAGACTGACTCTCCTTGCTGACTATGTTTTGAACCATTCCTGTTGCACTAGTTATAGATTCCGATGCTTCACTTCAGTTTTACTTTATCCCTCTGACCTTCTTATTGACAATGAAACACAGAAATTGCATCTGAATTGAATTGAAAAGGCACAATGCCGACTTAAGTACAAGAAGACTGACTCTTCCTACTGTCTATGTTATGAACCATTCCTGTGACACTAGTTATAGAATCCGATGCTTCACTTCAGGATTACTGTACCCCTCTGACCCTCCTATTGACGATGAAACACAGAAATTGCAACGGAATTAAATACAAAAGGCACAATACCGACTTTAGTACAAGAAGACTGACTCTTCTTACAGTCTATGTTTTGAACCATTCCTGTGACACTAGTTATAGATTCCGATGCTTCACTCGAGGTTTACTGTATCCCTTGTACCTTGTTATTGACGATGAAACACAGAAATTGCATCGGAATTAAACAGAACAGGCACAAAGCCGACTTAAGTACAAGAAGACTGACTCTTCCTACTGTCTATGTTTTGAACCATTCCTGTGGCACTAGTTGTAGATTCCGATGCTTCACATCAGGTTTACTGTATCCCTCTGACCTTCTTATTGACGATGAAACACAGAAATTACATCGGAATTAAATACAAAACGCAGAATGATGACTTAACTACAAGAAAACTGACTCTTCGTAATGACTATGATTTGAACCATTCCTGTGACACTAGTTACAGATTCCCATGCTGCACGTCAGGATTACTGTATCCCTCTGACCTTCTTATTGACGATGAAACACAGATATTGCATCGGAATGAAGTAGAAAAGGCACAAAGCCGACTTAAGTAGAAGAAGACTGACTCTCCTTGCGGACTATGTTTTGAACCATTCCTGTGACACTAGTTATAGATTCCGATGCTTCACTTCAAGTTTACTGTATCCCTCTGACCTTCTTATTGACGATGACACACAGAAATTGCATCGGAATTAAATACTAAAGGCACAATGCCGAATTATGTACAAGAAGACTGACTCTTCGTACTGACTATGTTTTGAACCATTCCTGTGACACTAGTTATAGATTCTGATGCTTCACGTCACGTTTACTGTATCCCTTGGACCTTCTTATTGACGATGAAACACAGATATTGCATCGGAATTAAATTGAAAAGGCACAATGCCGTCTTAAGTACAAGAAGACTGACTCTTCGTACTGTCTATGCTTTGAACCATTCCTGTAACGCTAGTAACAGATTCCGATGCTTCACTTTAGGTTTACTGTATCCCTCTGACTTTCTTATTGACGATGAATCACAGAAATTGCATCGGAATTAAATAGAAAAGGCACAATGCCGACTTAAGTACAAGAGGACTGACTCTTCTTACTGTCTATGTTTTGAACCATTCCAGTGACACTAGTTATAGATTCCGATGCTTCACTTCAGGTATACTGTATCCCTTGGACCCACTTATTGACGATAAAACACAAAAATTGCATCGGAATTAAATAGAAAAGGCACAATGCCGACATAAGTACAAGAAGACTGACTCTTCTTACTGTCTATGTTTTGATCCATTCCTGTGACGCTAGTTACAGATTCCGATGCTTCACTTCAGGGTTACTGTATCCCTCTGACCTTGTTATTGACGAAGAAACACAGAAATTGCATCGGAATTTAATAGAAAACGCACAATGCTGACTTAAGTACAAGAAGACTGACACTTCATACTGACTCCTTTGAACCAGTCCTGTGACACTAGTTATAGATACTGATGCTTCACTTTAGGTTCACTGTATCCCTCTGACCTTCTTATTGACGATGAAACACAAATATTGCATTGGAATTAAATACAAAAGGCACAATGCCAACATAAGTACAAGAAGACTGACTCTTCTTACTGACTATGATTTGAATCATTCCTGTGACACTAGTTACATATTCCGATGCTCACTTCAGGTTTCTTGTATCCGTTGGACCTTCGTATTGACGATGAATCACAGAAATTGCATCGGAATTAAATACAAAAGGAACAATGCCGACTTAAGTACAAGAACACTGACTCTTCTTACTGACTATGTTTTGAACCATTCCTGTGACACTAGTTATAGATTCCGATGCTTCACTTCAGGTTTACTCTATCACTAGGACCTTATTATTAACGATGAAACACAGAAATTGAATCGGAATTAAATACAAAAGGCACAATGCCGACTTAAGAAAAAGAAGACTGACCCTTCTTACTGTCTATGGTTTGAACCGTTCCTGTGACACTAGTTATAGATTCCGATGCTTCACTAGAGGTTTACTGTATCCCTCTGACCTTCTTATTGACGATGAAACACAGAAATTGCATCGGAATTAAATACAAAAGGCACAATGCCGACTTAAGGACAAGAAGACTGACTCTTCGTTCCGACTATGTTTTGAACCATTCCTGTGACACTAGTTATAGATTCCGATGATTCACGTGAGGTTTTCTGTATCCCTTGGACCTTCTTACTGACGATGAAACACAGAAATTGCATCGGAATTAAATAGAAAAGGCACAATGCCAACTTAAGTACAAGAAGACAGACTCTTCGTACTGACTATGTTTTGAACCGTTCCTGTGACACTAGTTATAGATTCCGATGCTTCACTTCAGATTTACTGCGTCCCTTGGACCTTATTATTGACGATGAAACACAGAAATTGCATCGCAATTAAATACAAAAGGCACAATGCCTACTTATGAACAAGAAGACTGACCCTTCTTACTGTCTATGTTTTGAACCATTCCTGTGACAGTAGTTATAGGTTCCGATGCTTCACTTCAGTTTTACTGTATCCCTCTGACCTTGTTATTGACGATGAAACACAGAAATTGCATCGGAATTAAATACAAAAGGCACAATGCCGACTTAAGTACAAGAAGACTGACTCTTCGTACTGTCTATGTTTTGAACCATTCCTGTGACACAAGTTATGGATTCCGATGCTTCACATCAGGTTTACTGTATCCCTCTGACCTTCTTATTGACGATGAAACACAGAAATTGCATCGGAAGTAAACACAAAACGCACAATGATGACTTAATTACAAGAAGACTGACTCTTCGTACTGACTATGTTTTGAACCATTCCTGTGACACTAGTTATAGATTCCGATGATTCACGTCAGGTTTACTGTATCCCTTGGACCTTCTTATTGACGATGAAACACAGAAATTGCATCGGAATTAAATAGAAAAGGCACAATGCCGACTTAAGTACATGAAGACTGACTCTTTTTACTGACTATGTTTGGAACCATTCCTGTGACACTAGTTATAGATTCCGATGCTTCACTTCAGGTTCACTGTATCCCTCTGACCTTCTTATTGACGATGAAACACATATATTGCATCGGAATGAAATAGAAAAGTCACATTGCTGACTTAAGTACAAGATGACTGACTCTTCTTGCTGACTATGTTTTCAACCAGTCCTGTGACACTATTTACAGATTCCGATGCTTCACTTCAGGTTTACTCTATCCCTCTGACCATCTTATTGACGATGAAACACAGAAATTGCATCGGAATTAAATTGAAAAGGCACAATGCCGTCTTAAGTACAAGAAGACTGACTCTTCTTACTGTCTATGTTTTGATCCATTCCTGTGACGCTAGTTACAGATTTCGATGCTTCACTTCAGGGTTACTGTTTCCCTCTTCCTTCTTATTGACGACGAAACACAGAAATTGCATCAGAATTAAATAAAAAAGGCACAATGCCGACTTAAGTACAAGAAGACTGACTCTTCCTACTGTCTATGATTTGAACCATTCCTGTGACACTAGTTATTGATTCCGATGCTTCACTTCAGGTTTTCTGCATCTCTTGGACCTTCTTACTGACGATGAAACACAGAAATTGCATCGGAAATAAATAGAAAAGGCACAATGCCGACTTAAGTACAAGAAGACTGACTCTTCCTACTGTCTATGTTTTGATCCGTTCCTGTGATACTAGTTATAGATCCCGATGCTTCACTTCAGGTTTACTGTATTCCTCTGACCTTCTTTTTGACGATGAAACACAGAAATTGCATCGGAATTAAATAGAAAAGGCACAATGCCGACTTCAGTACGAGAAGAGTGACTCTTCCTACTGTCTATGTTTTGAACCATTCCTGTGACACTAGTTATGGATTCCGATGCTTCACTTCAGGCTTGCTGTATCCCTCTGACCTTCTTCTTGACGATGAAACACAGAAATTGCATCGGAATTAAATAGAAAAGGCACAATGCCGACTTAAGTACAAGAAAATTGACTCTTTTTACTGTCTATGTTTGAGCCATTACTGTGAGACTAGTTATTGATTCCAATGTTTCACTTCAGGTTTACTGTATCCCTCTGACCTTCTTTTTGACGATGAAATACAGAAATTGCATCGGAATTAAATTGAAAAAGCACAGTGCCGACTTAAGTACAAGAAGACTGACTCATCTTACTGTCAATGCTTTGAACCATTCCTGTGACACTAGTTATAGATTCCGATGCTTCACCTCAGATTCTCTGGATCCCTTGGGCCTCCTAATTGACGATGAAACACAGAAATTGCATCAGAATTAAATACAAAAGCCACAATGCCGACTTAAGTACAAGAGGACTGACCCTTCTTACTGACTGTTTTGAACCATTCCTGTGACACTAGTTATAGATTCCGATGCTTCACTTCAGGTTTACTGTATCCCTCTGACCTTCTTATTGACAATGAAACACAGAAATTGCATCGGAATTAAATACAAAAGGCACAATGCCGACTTAAGGACAAGAAGACTGACTCTTCGTACCGACTATGTTTTGAACCATTCCTGTGACACTAGTTATAGATTCCGATGATTCACGTGAGGTTTACTGTATCCCTTGGACCTTCTTACTGACGATGAAACACAGAAATTGCATCGGAATTAAATAGAAAAGGCACAATGCCACTTAAGTACAAGAAGACTGACTCTTCGTACTGTCTATGTTTTGAACCATTCCTGTGACACTAGTTATGGATTCCGATGCTTCACTTCAGGTTTACTGTATCCCTCTGACCTTCTTATTGACGATGAAACACTGAAATTGCATCAGAATTAAATACAAAACGCACAATGATGACTTAATTACAAGAAGACTGACTCTTCGTACTGACTATGTTTTGAACCGTTCCTGTGACACTAGTTATAGATTCCGATGCTTCACTTCAGATTTACTGCGTCCCTTGGACCTTATTATTGACGATGAAACTCAGAAATTGCATCGGAATTAAATACAAAAGGCACAATGCCGACTTATGAACAAGAAGACTGACCCTTCTTATTGTCTATGTTTTGAACCATTCCTGTGACAGTAGTTATAGATTCCGATGCTTCACTTCAGTTTTACTGTATCCCTCCGACCTTCTTATTGACGATGAAACACAGTAATTGCATCGGAAATAAATACAAAAGGCACAATGCCGACTTAAGTACAAGAGGACTGACTCTTCGTACTGTCTATGTTTTGAACCATTCTGTGACACTAGTTATGGATTCCGATGCTTCACATCAGGTTTACTGTATCCCTCTGACCTTCTTATTGACGATGAAACACAGAAATTGAATCGGAATTAAACACAAAACGCTCAATGATGACTTAATTACAAGAAGACTGACTCTTCGTACTGACTATGTTTTGAACCATTCCTGTGACACTAGTTATAGATTCCGATGATTCACGTCAGGTTTACTGTATCCCTTGGACCTTCTTATTGACGATGAAACACAGAAATTGCATCGGAATTAAATAGAAAAGGCACAATGCTGACTTAAGTACATGAAGACTGACTCTTTTTACTGACTATGTTTGGAACCATTCCTGTGACACTAGTTATAGATTCCGATGCTTCACTTCAGGTTCACTGTATCCCTCTGACCTTCTTATTGACGATGAAACACATATATTGCATCGGAATGAAATAGAAATGTCACATGCTGACTTAAGTACAAGATGACTGACCGCTTCTTACTGTCTATGTTTTGATCCATTCCTGTGACGCTAGTTACAGATTTCAATGCTTCACTTCAGGGTTACTGTTTCCCTCTGACCTTCTTATTGACGACGAAACACAGAAATTGCATCAGAATTAATAAAAAAGGCACAATGCCGACTTAAGTACAAGAAGACTGACTCTTCCTACTGTCTATGATTTGAACCATACCTGTGACACTAGTTATTGATTCCGATGCTTCACTTCAGGTTTTCTGCATCTCTTGGACCTTCTTACTGACGATGAAACACAGAAATTGCATCGGAAATAAATAGAAAAGGCACAATGCCGACTTAAGTACAAGAAGACTGACTCTTCCTACTGTCTATGTTTTGATCCGTTCCTGTGACACTAGTTATAGATCCCGATGCTTCACTTCAGGTTTACTGTATTCCTCTGACCTTCTTTTTGACGATGAAACACTGAAATTGCATCGGAATTAAATAGAAAAGGCTCAATGCCGACTTCAGTACGAGAAGAGTGACTCTTCCTACTGTCTATGTTTTGAACCATTCCTGTGACACTAGTTATGGATTCCGATGCTTCACTTCAGGCTTACTGTATCCCTCTGACCTTCTTCTTGACGATGAAACACAGAAATTGCATCGGAATTAAATAGAAAAGGCACAATGCCGACTTAAGTACAAGAAAATTGACTCTTTTTACTGTCTATGTTTGAGCCATTACTGTGAGACTAGTTATTGATTCCAATGTTTCACTTCAGTTTACTGTATCCCTCTGACCTTCTTTATGACGATGAAATACAGAAATTGCATCGGAATTAAATTGAAAAACCACAGTGCCGACTTAAGTACAAGAAGACTGACTCATCTTACTGTCAATGCTTTGAACCATTCCTGTGACACTAGTTATAGATTCCGATGCTTCACCTCAGATTTACTGGATCCCTTGGGCCTTCTAATTGACGATGAAACACAGAAATTGCATCAGAATTAAATACAAAAGCCACAATGCCGACTTAAGTACAAGAGGACTGTCCCTTCTTACTGACTGTTTTGAACCATTCCTGTGACACTAGTTATAGATTCCGATGCTTCACTTCAGGTTTACTGTATCCCTCTGACCGTCTTATTGACGATGAAACTCGGATATTGCATCGGAATTTAATACAAAAGGCACAATGCCGACTTAAGTATAAGAAGACTGACTCTTCTTTTGGTCTATGTTTTGAACCATTCCTGTGACCCTAGTTATAGATTCCGATGCTTCACTTCAGGTTTACTGTATCCCTCTGACCTTGTTATTGACGACGAAACACAGAAATTGCATCGGAATTAAATACAAAAGGCACAATGCCGACTTAAGTACAAGAAGACTGACCCTTCTTACTGTCTATGATTTGAACCTTTCCTGTGACACTAGTTATAGATTCCGATGCTTCACTTCAGGTTTACAGTATCCCTCCGACATTCTTATTGACGATGAAACACAGATATTGCATCGGAATTAGATACAAAAGGCACAATGCCGACTTAAGTACAAGAAGACTGACTCTTCCTACTGACTATGTTTTGAACCATTCCTGTGACACTAGTTATAGATTCCGATGCTTCACTTGAGGTTTACTGTATCCCTCTGACCTTCTTATTAACGATGAAAGACAGAAATTGCATAGGAATTAAATACAAAAGGCACAATGCCAACTTAAGTACAAGAAGACTGACTCTTCTTCTTGTCTATGTTTTGAACCATTCCTGTGACACTAGTTATAGATTCCGATGCTTCACTTCAGGTTTATTGTATCCCTCTGACCTTCTTTTTAACGATGAAACACAGAAATTGCATCGGAATTAAATAGAAAATACACAAAGCCGACTTAAGTACAAGAAGACTGACTCTTCTTGCTGACTGTTTTGAACCAGTCCTGTGAAACTAGTTATATATTCCGATGCTTCACTTCAGGTTTACTGTATCCATTGGACTTTCGTATTGACGATGAAACACAGAAATTGCATCGAAATTAAATACAAAAGGCACAATACCGACTTAAGTACAAGAAGACTGACTCTTCTTACTGACTATGCTTTGAACCATTCCTGTGACACTAGTTATAGATTCCGATGCTTCACTCCAGGTTTACTGTTTCCCTTTGAGCTTCTTTTTGACGATGAAACACAGAAATTGCATCGGAATTAAATAGAAGAATCACAATGCCGACTTAAGCACAAGAAGACTGACTCATCCTACTGTCTATGTTTTGAACCATTCCTGTGACACTAGTTATAGATTCCGATGCCTCACTTCAGGTTTACTGTATCCCTTGGAAGATCTTATTGACGATGAAACACAGAAATTGCATCGGAATTAAATACAGAAGGCACAATGCCTACTTAAGTACAAGAAGTCTGACTCTTCTTACTGACTATAATTTGAACCATTCCTGTGGCACTAGATATGGATTCCGATGCTTCACTTCAGGTTTACTGTATCCCTCTGACCTTCTTATTGACGATGAAACACAGATATTGCATCGGAATTAAATGGAAAAGGCACAATGCCGACTTAAGTACAAGAAGACTGACTCTTCTTACTGACTATGCTTTGAACCATTCCTGTGACACAAGTTATAGATTCCGATGCTTCACTTCAGGTTTACTGTATGCCTCTGACCTTCTTTTTGACGATGAAACACAGAAATTGCATCGGAATTAAGTAGAAAAGGCACAATGCCGACTTAAGTACAACAAAACTGACTCTTCTCACTGTCTATGCTTTGAACCATTCCTGTGACACTAGTTATAGATTGCGATGCTTCACTTCAGGTTTACTGTATCCCTTGGACCATCTTATTGACAATGAAACACAGAAATGGCATCGGAATTAATTACAACATGCACAATGCTGACTTAAGTACAAGAAGGCTGACTCATCTTACTGACTGTTTTGAACCAGTCCTGTGAAACTAGTTATATATTCCGATGCTTCACTTCAGGTTTACTCTATTCATTGGACTTTCGTATTGACGATGAAACACAGAAATTGCTTGGAAATTAAATACAAAAGGCACAATGCCGACTTAAGTACAAGAAGACTGACTCTTCTTACTGACTATGTTTTGAACCATTCCTGTGACACTACTTATAGATTCCGATGCTTAACTTCAGGTTTACTCTATCACTAGGACCTTCTTATTGACGATGAAACACAGAAATTGCATCGGAATTAAATACAAAAGGCACAATGCCGACTTAAGTACAAGAAGACTGACTCTTCTTATTGTCTATGATTTGAACCATTCCTGTGACACTAGTTATTGATTCCGATGCTTCACTTCAGGTTTACTGTATCCCTTGGACCTTCTTATTGACGATGAATCACAGAAATTGCATCGGAATTAAATAGAAAAGGCACAATGCCGCCTTAAGTACATGTAGAATGAATCTCCCTACTGTCTATGTTTTGAACCACACCTGTGACACTTGTTATAGATTCCGATGCTTCATTTCAGGTTTACTGTATCCTTTGGATTTTCTTATTGACGATGAAACACACATAGTGCATCGGAGGTAAATACAAAAGGCACAATGCCGTCTTAAGTACAAGAAGACTGACTCATCCTACTGTCAATGTTTTGAACCATTCCTGTGAGACTAGTTATTGATTCCGATGCTTCACTTCAGGTTTACTGTTTCCCTTTGACCTTCCTTTTGACGATGAAATACAGAAATTGCATCGGAATTAAATTGAAAAGGCACAATGCCGACTTAAGTACAAGAAGACTGACTCATCTTACTGTCAATGTTTTGAACCATTACTGCGACACTAGTTATAGATTCCGATGCTTCACTTCAGGTTTACTGTAACCCCCTGACCTTCTTATTGACGATGAAACACAGAAATTGCATCGGAATTAAATACAAAAGGCACAATGCCGACTTAAGTACTAGAAGAGTGACTCTTCTTTTTGTCTATGTTTGAGTCATTCCTGTGACACTAGTTATAGATTCCGATGCTTCACTTCAGGTTTACTGTATACCTTGGACCTTCTTATTGCCGACGAAACACAGAAATTGCATCGGAAATAGATACAAAAGGCACGATGCCGACTTAAGTATATGTAGAAGTAATCTTCCTACTGTCTATGTTTTGAACCATTCCTGTGACACTTGTTATAGATTCCGATGCTTCATTTCAGGATTACTGTATCCCTTGGATCTTCTTATTGACGATGAAACACAGATAGTGCATCGGAGTTAAATACAAAAGGGACAGTGCCGACTTAAATACAAGAAGACCGACTCTTCCTACTGTCTATATTTTGACCCATTCCTGTGAGACTAATTATAGATTCCGATGTTTCACTTCAGGTTTACGGTATCCCTCTGAACTTCTTTTTGACGATGAAACACGGAAATTGCATCGGAATTAAATAGAAAAGGCACAATGCCGACTTAAGTACAAGAAGACTGGCTCTTCGTCCTGACTATGTTTGAACCATTCCTGTGACACTAGTTATAGATTCCGATGATTCTCTTCAGGTGTACTGTATCCATTGGACTTTCATATTGACGATGAAACACAGAAATTGCATCGGAATTAAATAGAAAAGGCACAATGCCAACTTAAGTACAAGAAGACTGACTCTTCTTACTGACTAAGTTGGGAACCATTCCTGTGACACTAGTTATAGATTCCGATGCTTCACTACAGGTTTACTGTATCCCTCTGTCCTTCTTATTGACGATGAAACACAGGTATTGCATCGGAATTAAATAGAAAAGGCACAATGCCGACTAAAGTACAAGAAGACTAACTCTTCTTACTGACTATGCTTTGAACCATTCCTGTGACACTAGTTATAGATTCCGATGCTTCACATCAGGTTTAGTGTATCCCTCTGACCTTCTTATTGACGATGAAACTCAGAAATTGCATCGGCATTAAATACAAAAGGATCAATGCCGACTTAAGTACAAGAAGACTGACTCTTCTATTTGTCTATGTTTTGAACCATTCCTGTGACAATAGTTATAGATTACGATGCTTCACCTCAGATTTACTGTATCCCTTGGACCTTCTTATTGACGATGAAACACAGAAATTGCATCGGATTTAAATACAAAAGGCTCAATGCCGACCTAGGTACAAGAAGACAGACTCTTCCTACTGACTGTTTTGAACCATTCCTGTGACACTAGTTACAGATTCCGATGCTTCACTTCCGGTTTACTGTATCCCTCTGACCTTCATATTAACGATGAAACACAGAAATTGCATCGGAATTAAATAGAAAAGGCACAATGCCGACTTAAGTACATGTAGAATGAATCTCCCTACTGTCTATGTTTTGAACCACACCTGTGACACTTGTTATTGATTCCGATGCTTCACTTCAGGTTTACTGTATCCCTCTGACCTTCTTTTTGACGATGAAATACAGAAATTGCATCGGAAATAAATTGAAAAGGCACAATGCCGACTTATGTATAAGAAGACTGACTCATCTTACTGTCAATGTTTTGAACCATTCCTGTGACACTAGTTATAGATTCCGATGCTTCACCTCAGATTTACTGTATCCCTTGGACCTTCTAATTGACGATGAAACACAGAAATATCATCGGAATTAAATACAAAAGGCACAATGCCGACTTAAGTACAAGAGGACTGACCCTTCTTACTGACTGCTTTGAACCATTCCTGTGACACTAGTTATAGATTCCGATGCTTCACTTCAGGTTTACTGTATCCCTCTGACCTTCTTATTGACAATGAAACTCAGAAATTGCATCGGAATTAAATACAAAAAGCACAATGCCGACTTAAGTACAAGAAGACTGACTCTTCCTACTGTCTATGTTTTGAATAATTCCTGTGACATTAGTTATAGATTCCGATGCTTCACTTCAGGTTTACTGTATCCCTTGGACCTTCTTATTGACGATGAAACACTGAAATTGCATCGGAAGTAAATACAAAAAAAACAATGCCGACTTCAGTACAAGAAGAGTGACTTTTCCTACTGACTGTTTTGAACCATTACTGAGACACTAGTTACAGATTCCGATGCTTCACTTTAGGTTTACTGTATCCCTCTGACCTTCGTATTGTCGATGAAACTTAGAAATTGCATCGGAATTAAATACAAAAGGCACAATGCCGATTTAAGTACAAGAAGACTGACTCTTTTTTTTGTCTTTGTTTTGAACCAAACCTGTGGCACTAGTTATAGATTCCGATGCTTCACTTCAGGTTTACTGTATCCCTTGGACCTTCTTATTGACGATGAAACACAGATATTGCATCGGAATTAAATTGAAAAGGCACAATGCCGTCTTAAGTACAAGAAGACTGACTCTTCTTACTGTCTATGCTTTGAACCATTTCTGTAACGCTAGTAACAGATTCCGATGCTTCACTTTAGGTTTACTGTATCCCTCTGACTTTCTTATTGACGATGAATCACAGAAATTGCATCGGAATTAAATAGAAAAGGCACAATGCCGACTTAACTACAAGAAGACTGACTCTTCCTACTGTCTATGCTTTGAACGATTCCTGTGATATTAGTTATAGATTCCGATGCTTCACTTCAGGTTTACTGTATCCCTCTGACCTTCTTATTACGATGAAACTCAGAAATTGCATCGGAATTAAATACAAAAGGCACAATGCCGACTTTAGTACAAGAAGACTGACTCTTCTTACTGTCTATGTTTTGAACCATTCCTGTGACACTAGTTATAGATTCCGATGCTTCACTCCAGGTTTACTGTATCCCTTGGACCTCCTTATTGACGATGAAACACAGATATTGCATCGGAATGAAATAGAAAAGGCACAAAGCCGACTTAACTAGAAGAAGGCTGACTCTCCTTGCTGACTATGTTTTGAACCATTTCTGTGACACTAGTTATAGATTCCGATGCTTCACTTCAAGTTTACTGTATCCCTCTGACCTTCTTATTGACGAAGAAAAACAGAAATTGCATCGGAATTAAAATGAAAAGGCACAATGCCGACTTAAGTACAAGAAGACTGACTCTTCCTACTGTCTATGTTATGAACCATTCCTGTGACACTAGTTATAGATTGCGATGCTTCACTTCAGGATTTTCTGTATCCCTCTGCCTTCTTATTGACGATGACACACAGAAATTGCATCGGAATTAAATACAAAAGGCACAATGCGGAATTATGTACAAGAAGACTGACTCTTCGTACTGACTATGTTTTGAACCATTCCTGTGACACTAGTTATAGATTCTGATGCTTCACGTCACGTTTACTGTATCCCTTGGACCTTCTTATTGACGATGAAACACAGATATTGCATCGGAATTAAATTGAAAAGGCACAATGCCGTCTTAAGTACAAGAAGACTGACTCTTCTTACTGTCTAAGCTTTGAACCATTCCTGTAACGCTAGTAACAGATTCCGATGCTTCACTTTAGGTTTACTGTATCCCTCTGACTTTCTTATTGACGATGAATCACAGAAATTGCATCGGAATTAAATAGAAAAGGCACAATGCCGAATTAAGTACAAGAGGACTGACTCTTCTTACTGTCTATGTTTTGAACCATTCCAGTGACACTAGTTATAGATTCCGATGCTTCACTTCAGGTATACTGTATCCCTTGGACCCTCTTATTGACGATAAATCACAAAAATTGCATCGGAATTAAATAGAAAAGGCACAATGCCGACATAAGTACAAGAAAACTGACTCTTCTTACTGTCTATGTTTTGATTCATTCCTGTGACGCTAGTTACAGATTCCGATGCTTCACTTCAGGGTTACTGTATCCCTCTGACCTTGTTATTGACGAAGAAACACAGAAATTGCATCGGAATTTAATAGAAAAGCACAATGCCGACTTAAGTACAAGAAGACTGACTCTTCCTACTCTCTATGATTTGAACCATTCCTGTGACACTAGTTATAGATTCCGATGCTTCACTTCAGGTTTACTGTATCCCTTGGACCTTCTTATTAACGATGAAACACAGAAATTTCATCGGAATTAAATAGAAAAGCACAATGCCGACTTAAGTACAAGAAGACTGACTCTTCCTACTGTCTATGTTTTGATCCGTTCCTGTGACACTAGTTATAGATTCCGATGCTTCACTTCAGGTTTACTGTATCCCTCTGACCTTCTTTTTGACGATGAAACACAGAACTTGCTTCGGAATTAAATAGAAAAGGCACAATGCCGACTTAAGTACAAGAAGACTGACTCATCCTACTGTCTATATTTTGAACCATTGCTGTGACACTAGTTATGGATTCCGATGCTTCACTACAGGTTTACTGTTTCCCTCTGACCTTCTTTTTGACGATGAAACACAGAAATTTCATCGGAATTAAATAGAAAAGGCACAATGCCGACTTAAGTCCAAGAAAACTGACTCTTCTTACTGTCTATGTTTTGAACCATTCCTGTGACACTAGTTATAGATTCCGATTCTTCACTTCAGGTTTACTGTATCCCTTGGACCTTGCTATAGACAATGAAACACAGAAATGGCATCGGAATTAAATCCAAAATGCACAATGCTGACTTAAGTACAAGAAGGCTGACACTTCATACTGACTGTTTTGAACCAGTCCTGTGACACTAGTTATAGATACTGATGCTTCAGTTCAGGTTCACTGTATCCCTCTAACCTTCTTATTGACGATGAAACACATATATTGCATCGGAATTAAATACAAAAGGCACAATGCCAACATAAGTACAAGAAGACTGACTCTTCTTACTGACTATGATTTGAACCATTCCTGTGACACTAGTTACATATTCCGATGCTTCACTTCAGGTTTCTTGTATCCGTTGGACCTTCGTATTGACGATGAATCACAGAAATTGCATCGGAATTAAATACAAAAGGAACAATGCCGACTTAAGTACAAGAACACTGACTCTTCTTACTGACTATGTTTTGAACCATTCCTGTGACACTAGTTATAGATTCCGATGCTTCACTTCAGGTTTACTCTATCACTAGGACCTTCTTATTGACGATGAAACACAGAAATTGCATCGGAATTAAATACAAAAAGTACAATGCCGACTTTAGTACAAGAAGACTGAATCTTCTTACTGACCATGTTTTAAACCATTCCTGTGACACTAGTTATAGATTCCGATGCTTCACTTCTGGTTTACTGTATCCCTCTGACCTTCTTATTGACGATGAAACATAGAAATTGCATCGGAAATAAATATAAAAGGCACGATGCCGACTTAAGTACATGTAGAATGATTCTTCCTACAGTCTACGTTTTGAACCATACCTGTGACACTTGTTATAGATTCCGATGCTTCATTTCAGGTTTACTGTAACCCTTGGATCTTCTTATTGACGATGAAACACAGATAGTGCATCGGAGGTAAATACAAAAGGCACAATGCCGACTTAAATACAAGAAGACTGACTCTTCCTACTGTCAATGTTTTGATCCAGTCCTGTGACACTAGTTATAGATTCCGATGCTTCACTTCAGGTTTACTCTATCACTAGGACCTTATTATTAACGATGAAACACAGAAATTGAATCGGAATTAAATACAAAAGGCACAATGCCGACTTAAGAAAAAGAAGACTGACCCTTCTTACTGTCTATGTTTTGAACCGTTCCTGTGACACTAGTTATAGATTCCGATGCTTCACTACAGGTTTACTGTATCCCTCTGACCTTCTTATTGACGATGAAACACAGAAATTGCATCGGAATTAAATACAAAGGGCACAATGCCAACTTAAGGACAAGAAGACTGACTCTTCGTACCGACTATGTTTTGAACCATTCCTGTGACACTAGTTATAGATTCCGATGATTCACGTGAAGTTTACTGTATCCCTTGGACCTTCTTATTGGCGATGAACACAGAAATTGCATCGGAATTAAATACAAAAGGCACAATGCTGGCTTAAGAGCAAGAAGACTGACCCTTCTTACTGTCTATGTTTTGATCCATTCCTGTGACACTAGTTATAGATTCCGATGCTTCAGGTTTACTGTATCCCTTGGACCTTCTTATTGAGGATGAAACACAGAAATTGCATCGGAATTAAATAGAAAAGGCACAAAGCCGACTTAAGTACAGAAGACTGACTCTTCTTACTGTCTATGTTTGAACCATTCCAGTGACGCTTGTTACAGATTCCCATGCTTCATTTAAGGTTTACTGTATCCCTCTGACCTTCTTATTGAAGATGAAACACAGAAATTACATCGGAATGAAATAGAAAAGGCACAATGCCAACTTAAGTACAAGAAGACTGACTCTTCTTGCTGACTATGTTTTGAACCAGTCCTGTGACACTAGTTATAGATTCCGATGATTCACGTCAGGTTTACTGTATCCCTTGGACCTTCTTATTGACGATGAAACACAGAAATTGCATCGGAATTGAATAGAAAAGGCACAATGCCGACTTAAGTACATGAAGACTGACTCTTTTTACTGACTATGTTTGGAACCATTCCTGTGACACTAGTTATAGATTCCGATGCTTCACTTCAGGTTCACTGTATCCCTCTGACCTTCTTATTGACGATGAAACACAGATATTGCATCGGAATGAAATAGAAAAGTCACAATGCTGACTTAAGTACAAGATGACTGACTCTTCTTGCTGACTATGTTTTGAACCAGTCCTGTGACACTATTTACAGATTCCGATGCTTCACTTCAGGTTTACTCTATCCCTCTGACCATCTTATTGACGATGAAACACAGAAATTGCTTCGGAAATAAATGGAAAAGGCACATTGCCGACTTAAGTACAAGAAGACTGACTCATCTTACTGATTATGTTTGGAGCAATTCCTGTGACACTAGTTATAGATTCCGATGCTTCAGTTCAGGTTTACTGTATCCCTCTGACTTTCTTATTGACGATGAAACACAGATATTGCATCGGAATTAAATAGAAATTACACAATGCAGACTTAAGTACAAGTAGACTGACTCTTCTTACTGTCTATGTTTTGATCCATTCCTGTGACGCTAGTTACAGATTTCGATGCTTCACTTCAGGGTTACTGTATCCCTCTGACCTTCTTATTGACGACGAAACACAGAAATTGCATCAGAATTAAATAAAAAAGGCACAACGCCGACTTAAGTACAAGAAGACTGACTCTTCCTACTGTCTATGATTTGAACCATTCCTGTGACACTAGTTATTGATTCCGATGCTTCACTTCAGGTTTTCTGCATCTCTTGGACCTTCTTACTGACGATGAAACACAGAAATTGCATCGGAAATAAATAGAAAAGGCACAATGCCGACTTAAGTACAAGAAGACTGACTCTTCCTACTGTCTATGTTTTGATCCGTTCCTGTGACACTAGTTATAGATCCCGATGCTTCACTTCAGGTTTACTGTATTCCTCTGACCTTCTTTTTGACGATGAAGCACAGAAATTGCATCGGAATTAAATAGAAAAGGCACAATGCCGACTTCAGTACGAGAAGACTGACTCTTCCTACTGTCTATGTTTTGAACCATTCCTGTGACACTAGTTATGGATTCCGATGCTTCACTTCAGGCTTACTGTATCCCTCTGACCTTCTTCTTGACGATGAAACACAGAAATTGCATCGGAATTAAATAGAAAAGGCACAATGCCGACTTAAGTACAAGAAAATTGACTCTTTTTACTGTCTATGTTTGAGCCATTACTGTGAGACTAGTTATTGATTCCAATGTTTCACTTCAGGTTTACTGTATCCCTCTGACCTTCTTTTTGACGATGAAATGCAGAAATTGCATCGGAATCAAATTGAAAAAGCACAGTGCCGACTTAAGTACAAGAAGACTGACTCATCTTACTGTCAATGCTTTGAACCATTCCTGTGACACTAGTTATAGATTCCGATGCTTCACCTCAGATTTACTGGATCCCTTGGGCCTTCTAATTGACGATGAAACACAGAAATTACATCAGAATTAAATACAAAAGCCACAATGCCGACTTAAGTACAAGAGGACTGACCCTTCTTACTGACTGCTTTGAACCATTCCTGTGACACTAGTTATAGATTCCCATGCTTCACTTCAGGTTTACTGTATCCCTCTGACCGTCTTATTGACGATGAAACTCAGATATTGCATCGGAATTAAATACAAAAGGCACAATGCCGACTTAAGTATAAGAAGACTGACTCTTCTTTTGGTCTATGATCTGAATTATTCCTGTGACCCTAGTTATAGATTCCGATGCTTCAATTCAGGTTTACTGTATACCTTTGACCTTCTTATTGACGACGAAACACAGGAATTGCATCGGAATTAAATACAAAAGGCACAATGCCGACTTAAGTACAAGAAGACTGACTCTTCCTACTGTGTATGTTTTGAACGATTCCTGTCACATTAGTTATAGATTCAGATGCTTTACTTCAGGTTTACTGTGTCCCTTGGACCTTCTTATTGACGATGAAACACAGAAATTGCATCGGAATTAAATACAAAAGGCACTATACCGACTTAGGTACAAGAAGACTGACTCCTCTTACTAGCTATGATTTTAACCATTCCTGTGACACTAGTTATAGATTCCGATGCTACACTTCAGGTTAACTGTATCACTCTGACCTTCTTATTGACGATGAAACACAGAAATTGCTTTGGAAAGAAATACAAAAGGCACGATGCCGACTTAAGTAAATGTAGAATGCATCTTCTTACTGTCTATGTTTTGAACAATTCCTGTGACACTTGTTATAGATTCTGATGCTTCATTTCAGGTTTACTGTATCCCTTGGATCTTCTTATTGACGATGAAACACAGATAGTGCATCGGAGTAAAATAGAAAAGGCACAATGCCGACTTAAATACAAGAAGACTGATCCTTCCTACTGTCTATGTTTTGAACCATTCCTGTGAGACTAGTTATAGATTACGATGATTCACTTCAGGTTTACTGTATCCCTCTGACCTTCTTTTTGACGATGAAACACAGAAATTGCATCGGAATTAAATAGAAAAGGCACAATGCCGACTCAAGTACAAGAAGACTGACTCTTCTTACTGTCAATGTTTTGAACCATTCCTGTGACACTAGTTATAGATTACGATGCTTCATCTCAGATTTACTGTATCCCTTGGACCTTCTTATTGACGATGAAACACAGAAATTGCATCGGAATTAAATACAAAAGGCACAATGCCGACTTAAGTACGAGAACACTTACTCTTCTTACTGACTGTTAGGAACCATTCCGGTGACACTAGTTATAGATTCCGATGCTTGACTTCAGGTTTACTGTATCCCTCTGACCTTGTTATTGACGATGAAACTCAGAAATTGCATCGGAATTAAATGCAAAAGGCACAATGCCGACTTAAGTACAAGAAAAACTGACTCTTCTTTTTGTCTATGTTTTGAACCATTCCTGTGACACTAGTTATAGATTCCGATGCTTTACTTCAGGTTTACTGTGTCCCTTGGACCTTCTTATTGACGATGAAACACAGAAATTGCATCGGAATTAAATACAAAAGGCACTATACCGACTTAGGTACAAGAAGACTGACTCCTCTTACTAACTATGATTTTAACCATTCCTGTGACACTAGTTATAGATTCCGATGCTACACTTCAGGTTAACTGTATCACTCTGACCTTCTTATTGACGATGAAACACAGAAATTGCATTGGAAAGAAATACAAAAGGCACGATGCCGACTTAAGTAAATGTAGAATGCATCTTCTTACTGTCTATGTTTTGAACAATTCCTGTGACACTTGTTATAGATTCTGATGCTTCATTTCAGGTTTACTGTATCCCTTGGATCTTCTTATTGACGATGAAACACAGATAGTGCATCGGAGTAAAATAGAAAAGGCACAATGCCGACTTAAATACAAGAAGACTGATCCTTCCTACTGTCTATGTTTTGAACCATTCCTGTGAGACTAGTTATAGATTACGATGATTCACTTCAGGTTTACTGTATCATTCTGACCTTCTTTTTGACGATGAAACACAGAAATTGCATCGGAATTAAATAGAAAAGGCACAATGCCGACTCAAGTACAAGAAGACTGACTCTTCTTACTGTCAATGTTTTGAACCATTCCTGTGACACTAGTTATAGATTACGATGCTTCATCTCAGATTTACTGTGACCCTTGGACCTTCGTATTGACGATGAAACACAGAAATTGCATCGGAATTAAATACAAAAGGCACAATGCCGACTTAAGTACGAGAACACTTACTCTTCTTACTGACTGTTAGGAACCATTCCGGTGACACTAGTTATAGATTCCGATGCTTGACTTCAGGTTTACTGTATCCCTCTGACCTTGTTATTGACGATGAAACTCAGAAATTGCATCGGAATTAAATGCAAAAGGCACAATGCCGACTTAAGTACAAGAAAAACTGACTCTTCTTTTTGTCTATGTTTTGAACCATTCCTGTGACACTAGTTATAGATTCCGATGCTTTACTTCAGGTTTACTGTATCCCTTGGACCTTCTTATTGACGACGAAACACAGAAATTGCATCGGAATTAAATACAAAAGGCACAATGCCGACTTAAGTACAAGAAGACTGACCCTTCTTACTGTCTATGATTTGAACCTTTCCTGTGACACTAATTACAGATTCCGATGCTTCACTTCAGGTTTACAGTATCCCTCCGACATTCTTATTGACGATGAAACACAGATATTGCATCGGAATTAGATACAAAAATCACAATGCCGACTTAAGTACAAGAAGACTGGCTCTTCGTACTGACTATGTTTTTAACCATTCCTGTGACACTAGTTATAGGTTCCGATGATTCACTTCAGGTGTACTGTATCCCTTGGACCTTCTTATTGACGATGAAACAGAGAAATTGCATCGGAAATAAATGGAAAAGGCACATTGCCGACTTAAGTACAAGAAGACTGACTCATCTTACTGATTATGTTTGGAGCAATGCCTGTGACACTAGTTATAGATTCCGATGCTTCAGTTCAGGTTTACTGTATCCCTCTGACTTTCTTATTGACGATGAAACACAGATATTGCATCGGAATTAAATAGAAATTACACAATGCAGACTTAAGTACAAGTAGACTGACTCTTCTTACTGTCTAAGTTTTGATCCATTCCCGTGACGCTAGTTACAGATTTCGATGCTTCACTTCAGGTTTACTGTATCCCTCTGACCTTCTTATTGACGATGAAACACAGAAATTGCATCGGAAATAAATATAAAAGGCACAATGCCGACTTAAGTACATGTAGAATGAATCTTCCTACAGTCTACGTTTTGAACCATACCTGTGACACTTGTTATAGATTCCGATGCTTCATTTCAGGTTTACTGTAACCCTTGGATCTTCTTATTGACGATGAAACACAGATAGTGCATCGGAGGCAAATACAAAAGGCACAATGCCGACTTAAATACAAGAAGACTGACTCTTCCTACTGTCAATGTTTTGATCCAGTCCTGTGACACTAGTTATAGATTCCGATGCTTCACTTCAGGTTTACTCTATCACTAGGACCTTATTATTAACGATGAAACACAGAAATTGAATCGGAATTAAATACAAAAGGCACAATGCCGACTTAAGAAAAAGAAGACTGACCCTTCTTACTGTCTATGTTTTGAACCGTTCCTGTGACACTAGTTATAGATTCCGATGCTTCACTACAGGTTTACTGTATCCCTCTGACCTTCTTATTGACGATGAAACACAGAAATTGCATCGGAATTAAATACAAAAGGCACAATGCCAACTTAAGGACAAGAAGACTGACTCTTCGTACCGACTATGTTTTGAACCATTCCTGTGACACTAGTTATAGATTCCGATGATTCACGTGAGGTTTACTGTATCCCTTGGACCTTCTTATTGGCGATGAACACAGAAATTGCATCGGAATTAAATACAAAAGGCACAATGCCGACTTAAGAGCAAGAAGACTGACCCTTCTTACTGTCTATGTTTTCATCCATTCCTGTGACACTAGTTATAGATTCCGATGCTTCAGGTTTACTGTATCCCTTGGACCTTCTTATTGAGGATGAAACACAGAAATTGCATCTGAATTAAATAGAAAAGGCACAAAGCCGACTTAAGTACAGAAGACTGACTCTCCTTACTGTCTATGTTTGAACCATTCCAGTGACGCTTGTTACAGATTCCCATGCTTCATTTAAGGTTTACTGTATCCCTCGGACCTTCTTATTGAAGATGAAACACAGAAATTACATCGGAATGAAATAGAAAAGGCACAATGCCAACTTAAGTACAAGAAGACTGACTCTTCGTACTGTCTATGTTTTTAACCATTCCTGTGACACTAGTTATGGATTCCGATGCTTCACTTCAGGTTTACTGTATCCCTCTGACCTTCTTATTGACGATGAAACACAGAAATTGCATCGGAATTAAATACAAAACGCACAATGATGACTTAATTACAAGAAGACTGACTCTTCGTACTGACTATATTTTGAACCGTTCCTGTGACACTAGTTATAGATTCCGATGCTTCACTTCAGATTTACTGCGTCCCTTGGACCTTATTATTGACGATGAAACACAGAAATTGCATCGGAATTAAATACAAAAGGCACAATGCCGACTTAAGTACAAGAAGACCGACTCTTCGTACTGTCTATGTTTTGAACCATCCGGTGACACTAGTTATAGATTCCGATGCTTGACATCAGGTTTACTGTATCCCTCTGACCTTGTTATTGACGATGAAACTCAGAAATTGCATCGGAATTAAATGCAAAAGGCACAATGCCGACTTAAGTACAAGAAAAACTGACTCTTCTTTTTGTCTATGTTTTGAACCATTCCTGTGACACTAGTTATAGATTCCGATGCTTTACTTCAGGTTTACTGTATCCCTTGGACCTTCTTATTGACGACGAAACACAGAAATTGCATCGGAATTAAATACAAAAGGCACAATGCCGACTTAAGTACAAGAAGACTGACCCTTCTTACTGTCTATGATTTGAACCTTTCCTGTGACACTAATTACAGATTCCGATGCTTCACTTCAGGTTTACAGTATCCCTCCGACATTCTTATTGACGATGAAACACAGATATTGCATCGGAATTAGATACAAAAATCACAATGCCGACTTAAGTACAAGAAGACTGGCTCTTCGTACTGACTATATTTTGAACCATTCCTGTGACACTAGTTATAGATTCCGATGATTCACTTCAGGTGTACTGTATCCCTTGGACCTTCTTATTGACGATGAAACAGAGAAATTGCATCGGAAATAAATGGAAAAGGCACATTGCCGACTTAAGTACATGCAGACTGACTCATCTTACTGATTATGTTTGGAGCAATTCCTGTGACACTAGTTATAGATTCCGATGCTTCAGTTCAGGTTTACTGTATCCCTCTGACTTTCTTATTGACGATGAAACACAGATAATGCATCGGAATTAAATAGAAATTACACAATGCAGACTTAAGTACAAGTAGACTGACTCTTCTTACTGTCTATGTTTTGATCCATTCCTGTGACGCTAGTTACAGATTTCGATGCTTCACTTCAGGGTTACTGTATCCCTCTGACCTTCTTATTGACGACGAAACACAGAAATTGCATCAGAATTAAATAAAAAAGGCACAATGCCGACTTAAGTACAAGAAGACTGACTCTTCCTACTGTCTATGATTTGAACCATTCCTGTGACACTAGTTATTGATTCCGATGCTTCACTTCAGGTTTTCTGCATCTCTTGGACCTTCTTACTGACGATGAAACACAGAAATTGCATCGGAAATAAATAGAAAAGGCACAATGCCGACTTAAGTACAAGAAGACTGACTCTTCCTACTGTCTATGTTTTGATCCGTTCCTGTGGCACTAGTTATAGATCCCGATGCTTCACTTCAGGTTTACTGTATTCCTCTGACCTTCTTTTTGACGATGAAACACAGAAATTGCATCGGAATTAAAAAGAAAAGGCACAATGCCGACTTCAGTACGAGAAGACTGACTCTTCCTACTGTCTATGCTTTGAACCATTCCTGTGACACTAGTTATGGATTCCGATGCTTCACTTCAGGCTTACTGTATCCCTCTGACCTTCTTCTTGACGATGAAACACAGAAATTGCATCGGAATTAAATAGAAAAGGCACAATGCCGACTTAAGTACAAGAAAATTGACTCTTTTTACTGTCTATGTTTGAGCCATTACTGTGAGACTAGTTATTGATTCCAATGTTTCACTTCAGGTTTACCGTATCCCTCTGACCTTCTTTTTGACGATGAAATACAGAAATTGCATCGGCATTAAATTGAAAAAGCACAGTGCCGACTTAAGTACAAGAAGACTGAGTCATCTTACTGTCAATGCTTTGAACCGTTCCTGTGACACTAGTTATAGATTCCGATGCTTCACCTCAGATTTACTGGATCCCTTGGGCCTTCTAATTGACGATGAAACACAGAAATTACATCAGAATTAAATACAAAAGCCACAATGCCGTCTTAAGTACAAGAGGACTGAACCTTCTTACTGACTGTTTTGAACCATTCCTGTGACACTAGTTATAGATTCCGATGCTTCACTTCAGGTTTACTGTATCCCTCTGACCGTCTTATTGACGATGAAACTCAGATATTGCATCGGAATTAAATACAAAAGGCACAATGCCGACTTAAGTATAAGAAGACTGACTCTTCTTTTGCTCTATGTTTTGAACCATTCCTGTGACCCTAGTTAGATTCCGATGCTTCAATTCAGGTTTACTGTATACCTTGGACCTTCTTATTGACGACGACACACAGGAATTGCATCGGAATTAAATACAAAAGGCACAATGCCGACTTAAGTACAAGAAGACTGACTCTTCCTACTGTGTATGTTTGAACGATTCCTGCGACATTAGTTATACATTCCGATGCTTCACTTCAGGTTTACTGTGTCCCTTGGACCTTCTTATTGACGATGAAACACAGAAATTGCATCGGAATTAAATACAAAAGGCACTATACCGACTTAGGTACAAGAAGACTGACTCCTCTTACTAACTATGATTTTAACCATTCCTGTGACACTAGTTATAGATTCCGATGCTACACTTCAGGTTAACTGTATCACTCTGACCTTCTTATTGACGATGAAACACAGAAATTGCATTGGAAAGAAATACAAAAGGCACGATGCCGACTTAAGTAAATGTAGAATGCATCTTCTTACTGTCTATGTTTTGAACCATTCCTGTGACACTTGTTATAGATTCTGATGCTTCATTTCAGGTTTACTGTATCCCTTGGATCTTCTTATTGACGATGAAACACAGATAGTGCATCGGAGTAAAATACAAAAGGCACAATGCCGACTTAAATACAAGAAGACTGATCCTTCCTACTGTTATGTTTTGAACCATTCCTGTGAGACTAGTTATAGATTACGATGATTCACTTCAGGTTTACTGTATCCCTCTGACCTTCTTTTTGGCGATGAAACACAGAAATTGCATCGGAATTAAATAGAAAAGGCACAATGCCGACTCAAGTACAAGAAGACTGACTCTTCTTACTGTCAATGTTTTGAACCATTCCTGTGACACTAGTTATAGATTACGATGCTTCATCTCAGATTTACTGTATCCCTTGGACCTTCTTATTGACGATGAAACACAGAAATTGCATCGGAATTAAATAGAAAAGGCACAATGCCGACTTAAGTACGAGAAGACTTACTCTTCTTACTGACTGTTAGGAACCATTCCGGTGACACTAGTTATAGATCCCGATCTTGACTTCAGGTTTACTGTATCCCTCTGACCTTGTTATTGACGATGAAACTCAGAAATTGCATCGGAATTAAATACAAAAGGCACAATGCCGACTTAAGTACAAGAAAAACTGACTCTTCTTTTTGTCTATGTTTTGAACCATTCCTGTGACACTAGTTATAGATTCCGATGCTTTACTTCAGGTTTACCTTATCCCTTGGACCTTCTTATTGACGACGAAACACAGAAATTGCATCGGAATTAAATACAAAAGGCACAATGCCGACTTAAGTACAAGAAGACTGACCCTTCTTACTGTCTATGATTTGAACCTTTCCTGTGACACTAATTATAGATTCTGATGCTTCACTTCAGGTTTACAGTATCCCTCCGACATTCTTATTGACGATGAAACACAGATATTGCATCGGAATTAGATACAAAAGGCACAATGCCGACTTAAGTACAAGAAGACTGGCTCTTCGTACTGACTATGTTTTGAACCATTCCTGTGACACTAGTTATAGATTCCGATGATTCACTTCAGGTGTACTGTATCCCTCTGTCCTTCTTATTGACGATGAAACACAGATATTGTATCGGAATTAAATAGAAAAGGCACAGTGCCGACTTAAGTACAAGAAGACTGACTCTTCCTACTGACTATGTTTTGAACCATTCCTGTGACACTAGTTATAGATTCCGATGCTTCACTTGAGGTTTACTGTATCCCTCTGACCTTCTTATTGACGATGAAAGACAGAAATTGCATCGGAATTAAATACAAAAGGCACAATGCCGACTTAAGTACAAGAAGACTGACTCTTCTTACTGTCAATGTTTTGAACCATTCCTGTGACACAAGTTATAGATTCCGATGCTTTCTCTTCAGGTTTACTGTATGCCTCTGACCTTCTTTTTGACGATGAAACACAGAAATTGCATCGGAATTAAATAGAAAAGGCACAATGCCGACTTAAGTACAAGAAAACTGACTCTTCTCACTGTCTATGCTTTGAACCATTCCTGTGACACTAGTTATAGATTCCGATGCTTCACTTCAGGTATACTGTATCCCTTGTACCATCTTATTGACAATGAAACACAGAAATGGCATCGGAATAAATTACAAAATGCACAATGCTCACTTAAGTACAAGAAGGCTGACTCTTCTTACTGACTATGTTTTGAACCATTCCTGTGACACTAGTTATAGATTCCGATGCTTCACTTCAGGTTTACTGTATCCCTTTGACCTTCTTTTTGACGATGAAACACAGAAATTGCATCGGAATTAAATAGAAGAATCACAATGCCGACTTAAGTACAAGAAGACTGACTCTTCTTACTGTCTATGATTTGAACCATTCCTGTGACACTAGTTATAGATTGCGATGCTTCACTTCAGGTTTACTGTATCCCTTGGACCATCTTATTGACAATGAAACACAGAAATGGCATCGGAATTAATTACAAAATGCACAATGCTGACTTAAGAACAAGAAGGCTGACTCTTCTTACTGACTGCTTTGAACCAGTCCTGTGAAACTAGTTATATATTCCGATGCTTCACTTCAGGTTTACTGTATCCATTGGTCTTTCGTATTGACGATGAAACACAGAAATTGCATCGAAATTAAATACAAAAGGCACAATGCCGACTTAAGTACAAGAAGACTGACTCTTCTTACTGACTATGTTTTGAACCATTCCTGTGACACTACTTATAGATTCCGATGCTTAACTTCAGGTTTACTCTATCACTAGGACCTTCTTATTGACGATGAAACACAGAAATTGCATCGGAATTAAATACAAAAGGCACAATGCCGACTTAAGTACAAGAAGACTGTTTCTTCTTACTGTCTATGATTTGAACCATTCCTGTGACACTAGTTATTGATTCCGATGCTTCACTTCAGGTTTACTGTATCCCTTGGACCTTCTTATTGACGATGAATCACAGAAATTGCATCGGAATTAAATAGAAAAGGCACAATGCCGACTTAAGTACATGTAGAATGAATCTCCCTACTGTCTATGTTTTGAACCACACCTGTGACACTTGTTATTGATTCCGATGCATCACTTCAGGTTTACTGTATCCCTCTGACCTTCTTTTTGACGATGAAATACAGAAATTGCATCGGAAATAAATTGAAAAGGCACAATGCCGACTTAAGTACAAGAAGACTGACTCATCTTACTGTCAATGCTTTGAACCATTCCTGTGACACTAAGTGTTACTAGATTTCCTGTATCCTTGGCACCTTCTAAGATTTACTGGTATTCTCTCTTTGACCTTCTATTGGACGTATGAAAACACAGAAATTGCATCGGAATTAAATACAAAAGGCACAATGCCGACTTAAGTACAAGAGGACTGACCCTTCTTACTGACTGTTTTGAACCATTCCTGTGACACTAGTTATAGATTCCGATGCTTCACTTCAGGTTTACTGTATACCTTGGACCTTCTTATTGACGACGAAACAACGAAATTGCATCGCAGTTAAATACAAAAGGCACAATGCCGACTTAAGTACAAGAAGACTGACTCTTCCTACTGTCTATGCTTTGAACGATTCCTGTGATATTAGTTATAGATTCCGATGCTTCACTTCAGGTTTACTGTATCCCTTGGACCTTCTTATTGACGATGAAACACATAAATTGCATCGGAATTAAACACAAAAAGCACAATGCCGACTTAAGTACAAGAAGACTGACTCTTCTCACTGACTATGATTTGAACCATTCCTGTAACACTAGTTATAGATTCCGATGCTTCACTTCAGGTTAACTGTATCCCTCTGACCTTCTTATTTACGATGATACACAGAAATTGCATTGGAAATCGATACAAAAGGCACGATGCCGACTTAAGTACATGTAGAATGAATCTTCCTACTGTCTATGTTTTGAACCATTCCTGTGACACTTGTTATAGATTCCGATGCTTCATTTCAGGATTACTGTAGCCCTTGGATCTTCTTATTGACGATGAAACACAGATAGTGCATCGGAGTTAAATACAAAAGGCACAATGCCGACTTAAATACAAGAAGACTGACTCTTCCTACTGTCTATGTTTTGACCCATTCCTGAGAGACTAATTATAGATTCCGATGTTTCACTTCAGGTTTACTGTATCCCTCTGACCTTCTTTTTGACGATGAAACACAGAAATTGCATCGGAATTAAATAGAAAAGGCACAATGCCGACTTAAGTACAAGAAGACTGGCTCTTCGTCCTAACTATGCTTTGAACCATTCCTGTGACACTAGTTATTGATTCCGACGATTTTCTTCAGGTGTACTGTATCCATTGGACTTTCTTATTGACGATGAAACACAGAAATTGCATCGGAATTAAATAGAAAAGGCACAATGCCGACTTAAGTACAAGAAGACTGACTCTTCTTACTGACTAAGATGGGAACCATTCCTGTGACACTAGTTATTGATTCCGATGCTTCACTACAGGTTTACTGTATCCCTCTGTCCTTCTTATTGACGATGAAACACAGATATTGCATCGGAATTAAATAGAAAAGGCACAATGCCGACTTAAGTACAAGAAGACTGACTCTTCTTACTGACTATGCTTTGAACCATTCCTGTGACACTAGTTATATATTCCGATGCTTCACTTCAGTTTTAGTGTATCCCTCTGACCTTCTTATTGACGATGAAACTCAGAAATTGCATCGGAATTAGATACAAAATGCACAATGCCGACTTAAGTACAAGAAGACAGACGCTTCGTACTGACTATGTTTTGAACTATTCCTGTGACACTAGTCATAGATTCTGTTGATTCACTTCAAGTTTACTGTATCCCTCTGACGTTCTTATTGACGATGAAACACAGATATTGCATCGGAATTAAATTGAAAAGGCACAATGCCGACTTAAGTACAAGAAGACTGACTCTTCTTACTGACTATGTTTTGAACCATTCCTGTGACACTAGTTATAGATTCCGATGCTTCACTTCAGGTTTACTGTGTGCCTCTGACCTTCTTTTTGACGATGAAACACAGAAATTGCATCGGAATTATGTAGAAAAGGCACAATGCCGACTTAAGTACAAGAAGACTGACCCTTCCTACTGTCTATGTTTTGAACCATTCCTGTGACACTAGTTATTGATTCCAATGTTTCACTTCAGATTTACTGTATCCGTCTGACCTTCTTTTTGACGATGAAATACAGAAATTGCATCGGAATTAAATTGAAAAGGCACAATGCCGACTTAAGTACAAGAATACTGACTCATCTTACTGTCAATGCTTTGAACCATTCCTGTGACACTAGTTATAGATTCCGATCCTTCACCTCAGATTTACTGGATCCCTTGGGCCTTCTAATCGACGATGAAACACAGAAATTGCATCGGAATTAAATACAAAAGCCACAATGCCGACTTAAGTACAAGAGGACTGACCTTTCTTACAGACTGTTTTGAATCATTCCTGTGACACTAGTTATAGATTCTGATGCTTCACTTCAGGTTCACTGTATCCCTTGGACCTTCTTATTGACGACGAAACACAGAAATTGCATCGGAAGTAAATACAAAAGGCACAATGCCGACTTAAGTACAAGAATACTGACTCTTCCTACTGTCTATGTTTTGAACCATTCCTGTGACACTTGTTACAGATTCCGATGCTTCATTTCAGGTTTACTGTATCCCTTGGATCTTCTTATTGACGATGAAACACAGATACTGCGTCGGAGTTAAATACAAAATGCACAATGCCGACTTAAGTACAAGAAGACTGACTCTTCCTACTGTCTACGTTTTGAACCATTTATGTGAGACTAGTTGTAGATTCCGATGCTTCACTTCAGGTTTATTGTATCCCTCTGACCTTCTTTTTAACGATGAAACACAGAAATTGCATCGGAATTAAATAGAAATACCACAATGCCGACTTAAGTACAAGAAGACTGACTCTTCTTACTGTCAATGTTTTGAACCATTCCTGTGACACTAGTTATAGATTCCGATGCTTCACCTCAGATTTACTGTATCCGTTGGACCTTCTTATTGACGATGAAACACAGAAATTGCATCGGAATTAAATACAAAAGGCACAATGCCGACCTAGGTACAAGAAGACTGACTCTTCCTACTGACTGTTTTGAACCATTCCTGTGACACCAGTTATAGATTACGATGCTTCACTTCAGGTTTACTGTATCCCTCTGACCTTCATATTGACGACGAAACACAGATATTGCATCGGAATTAAATACAAAAGGCACAATGTCGACTAAAGTACAAGAAGACTGACCCTTCTTACTGTCAGTGACATTAGTTATAGATTCCGATGCTTCACTTCAGGTTTACTGTATCCCTCTGACCATCTTATTGACGATGAAACAGAGAAATTGCATCGGAATTAGATACAAAAGGCACAATGCCGACTTAAGTACAAGAAGACTGACTCTTCGTACTGACTATGTTTTGAACTATTCCTGAACACTAGTCATAGATTCCGTTGATTCACTTCAGGTGTACAGTATCCCTTGGACTTTCTTATTGACGATGAAACACAGAAATTGCATCGGTATTACATAGAAAAGGCACAATGCCGACTAAAGTTCAAGAAGGCTGACTCTTCTTACTGGACTATGCTTCGAACCATTCTTGTGACACTAGTTATAGATTCCGATGCTTCACTTCAGGTTTACTGTATCCCTCCGACCTTCTTATTGACGATGAATCACAGATATTGCATCGGAATTAAATAGAAAAGGCACAAGGCCGACTTAAGTACAATAAGACTGACTCTTCTTACTGACTATGTTTTGAACCATTCCTGTGACACTAGTTGTAGATTCCGATTCTTCACTTCAAGTTTACTGTATCCCTCTGACCTTCTTATTGACGATGAAACACAGAAATTGCATCGGAATTAAATAGAAGAATCACAATGCAGACTAAAGTACAAGAAGACTGACTCTTCCTACTGTCTATGCTTTGAACCATTACTGTGACACTAGTTATAGATTCCAATGCCTCACTTCAAGTTTACTGTATCCCTTGGACGTTCTTATTGACGATGAAGCACAGAAATTGCATCGGAATTAAATACAGAAGGCACAATGCCTACTTAAGTACAAGAAGTCTGACTCTTCTTACTGACTATGACTTGAACCATTCCTGTGGCACTAGATATTGATTCTGATGCTTCACTTCAGGTTTACTGTATCCCTCTGACCTTCTTATTGACGATGAAACACAGATATTGCATCGGAATTAAATAGAAAAGGCACAATGCCGACTTAAGTACAAGAAGACTGACTCTTCATACTGACTATGTTTTGAACCATTCCTGTTACACTAGTTATAGATTCCGACGCTTCACTTCAGGTTTACTGTATCCCTTGGACCATCTTATTGACAATGAGACACAGAAATGGCATCGGAATTAAATACAAAATGCACAATGCTGACTTAAGTACAAGAATGCTGACTCTTCTTACTGACTGTTTTGAATCAGTCCTGTGAAACTAGTTACATATTCCGATGCTTCACCTCAGGTTTACTGTATCCATTGGACCTTCGTATTGACGATGAAACACTGAAATTGGATCGAAATTAAATACAAAAGGCACAATGCATACTTAAGTACAAGAAGACTGACTCTTCTTACTGACTATGTTTTGAACCATTCCTGTGTCACTAGTTATAGATTCCGATGCTCCACTTCAGGTTTGCTCTATCACTAGGTCCTTCTAATTGACGATGAAACACAGAAATTGCATCGGAATTACATACAAAAGGCACAATGCCGACTGAAGTACAAGAAGACTGACCCTTCTTACTGACTGTTTTGAACCATTCCTGTGACACTAGCTATAGATTCCGATGCTTCACTTCAGGTTTACTGTATACCTTGGACCTTCTTATTGACGACGAAACACAGAAATTGTATCGGAATCAAATACAAAAGGCACAATGGCGACTGAAGTACAAGAAGACTGACTCTTCCTACTGTCTATGCTTTGAACGACTCCTGTGACATTAGTTATAGATTCCGATGCTTCACTTCAGGTTTACTGTATACCTTGGACCTTCTTATTGACGATGAAACACAGAAATTGCATCGGAATTAAATACAAAAGACACAATGCCGACTTAAGTACAAGAAGAGTGACTCTTCTTACTGACTGTTTTGAACCATTCCTGTGACACTAGTTACAGATTCCGATGCTTCACTTCAGGTTTACTGTATCCCTCTGACCTTCGTATTGACGATGAAACTCAGAAATAGCATCGTAACTAAATACAACAGGCACAATGCCGACTTAAGTACAAGAAGACTGACTCTTCTTTTTGTCTATGTTTTGAACCAATCCTGTGGCACTAGTTATAGATTCCGATGCTTCACTTCAGGTTTACTGTATCCCTTGGACCTTCTTATTGACGACGAAACACAGAAATTGCATCGCAGTTAAATACAAAAGGCACAATGCCGACTTATGTACAAGAAGACTGACTCTTCTTACTGACTATGATTTGAACCATTCCTGTGACACTAGTTATAGATTCCGCTGCATCACTTCAGGTTAACTGTATCACTCTGACCTTCTTATTGTCGATGAAACACAGAAATTGCATTGGAAAGAAATACAAAAGGCACGATGCCGAATTAAGTAAATGTAGAATGAATCTTCCAACTGTCTATGTTTTGAACCATTCCTGCGACACTTGTTTTAGATTCTGATGCTTCATTTCAGGTTTACTGTATCCCTTGGATCTTCTTATTGACGATGAAACACAGATAGTGCATCGGAGTAAAATACAAAATTCACAATGCCGACTTAAATCCAAGAAGACTGATTCTTCCTACTGTCTATGTTTTGAACCATTCCTGTGACACTAGTTATAGATTCCGATGCTTCACTTCAGGTTTAGTGTATCCCTCTGACCTTCTTATTGACGATGAAACTCGGAAATTGCATCGGAATTAAATACAAAAGGATCAATGCCGACTTAAGTACAAGAAGACTGACTCTTCTTTTTGAGTATGTTTTGAACCATTCCTGTGACAATAGTTATAGATTCCGATGCTTCACCTCAGATCTACTGTATCCCTTGGACCTTCTTATTGACGATGAAACACAGAAATTGCATCGGATTTAAATACAAAAGGCACAATGCCGACCTAGGTACAAGAAGACTGACTCTTCCCACTGACTGTTTTGAACCATTCCTGTGACACTAGTTATAGATTCCGATGCTTCACTTCAGGTTTTCTGTAACCCTCTGACCTTCATATTGACGACGAAACACAGATTTTGCTTCGGAATTAAATACAAATGGCACAATGTCGACTAAAGTACAAGAAGACTGACCCTTCTTACTGTCAATGTCTTGAACCATTCCTGTGACATTAGTTATAGATTCCGATGCTTCACTTCTGGTTTACTGTATCCCTCTGACCTTCTTATTGACGATGAAACAGAGAAATTGCATCGGAATTAGATACAAAATTCACAATGCCGACTTAAGTACAAGAAGACTGACTCTTCGTACTGACTATGTTTTGAACTATTCCTGTGACACTAGTCATAGATTCTGTTGATTCACTTCAAGTGTACTGTATACCTTGGACTTTCTTATTGACGATGTAACACAGAAATTGCATCGGTATTAAATTGAAAAGGCGCAGTGCCGACTTATGTTCAAGAAGACTGACTCTTCCTACTGTCTATGTTTCGAACCATTCCTGTGACACTATTTATAAATTCCGATGCCTCACTTCAGGTTTACTGCATCCCTTGGACGTTCTTATTGACGATGAAACACAGAAATTGCATCGGAATTAATTACAGAAGGCACAATGCCTACTTAATTACAAGAAGACTGACTCTTCTTACTGACTATGATTTGAACCATTCCTGTGGCACTAGATATTGATTCCGATGCTTCACTTCAGGTTTACTGTTCCCCTCTGACCTCCTTATTGACGATGAAACACAGATATTGCATCGGAATTAAATTGAAAAGGCACAATGCCGACTTAAGTACAAGAAGCCTGACTCATCTTACTGTCAATGCTTTGAACCATTCCTGTGACACTAGTTATAGATTCCGATGTTTCACCTCAGATTTACCGGATCCCTTGGGCCTTCTAATTGACGATGAAACACAGAAATTGATCGGAATTAAATAAAAAAGCCACAATGCCGACTGAAGTACAAGAGGACTGACCCTGCTTACTGACTGTTATGAACCATTCCTGTGACACTAGTTATAGATTCCGATGCTTCAATTCAGGTTTACTGTATACCATGGACCTTCTTATTGACGACGAAACACATGAATTGCATCGGAATTAAATACAAAAGGCACAATGCCGACTTAAGTACAAGAAGACTGACTCTTCCTACTATGTATGTTTTGAACGATTCCTGTGACATTAGTTATAGATTCCGATGCTTTACTTCAGGTTTACTGTGTCCCTTGGACCATCTTATTGACGATGAAACACAGAAATTGCTCCGGAATTAAATACAAAAGGCACAATACCGACTTAAGTACAAGAAGACTGACTCTTCTTACTGACTATGATTTGAACCATTCCTGTGACACTAGTTATAGATTCCGATGCTTCACTTCAGGTTAACTGTATCACTCTGACCTTCTTATTGACGATGACACACAGAAATTGCATTGGAAAGAAGTACAAAAGGCACGATGCCGACTTAAGTAAATGTAGAATGAATCTTCCTACTGTCTATGTTTTGAACCATTCCTGTGACACTTGTTATAGATTCTGATGCTTCATTTCAGGTTTACTGTATCCCTTGGATCTTCTTATTGCCGATGAAACACAGATAGTGCATCGGAGTAAAATACAAAAGGCACAATGCCGACTTAAATCCAAGAAGACTGATTCTTCCTACTGTCTATGTTTTGAACCATTCCTGTGAGACTAGTTATAGATTACGAAGTTTCACTTCAGGTTTGCTGTATCCCTCTGACCTTCTTTTTGACGTTGAAACACAGATATTGCATCGGAATGAAATGGAAAAGGCACAATGCCGACTTAAGTACAAGAAGACTGACTCTTCCTACTGACTATGTTTTGAACCATTCCTGTGACACTAGTTATAGATTCCGATGCTTCACTTCGGGTTTACAGTATCCCTCCGACATTCTTATTGACGATGAAACACAGATATTGCATCGGAATTAGATACAAAAGGCACAATGCCGACTTAAGTACAAGAAGACAGGCTCTTCGTACTGACTATGTTTTGAACCATTTCTGTGACACTAGTTATAGATTCTGATGATTCACTTCAGGTGTACTGTATCCCTTGGACTTTCTTATTGACGATGAAACACAGAAATCGCATCGGAATTAAATAGAATAGGCACAATGCCGACTTAAGTACAAGAAGACTGACTCTTCTTCCTGACTATCTTAGGAACCATTCCTGTGACTCTAGTTATAGATTCCGATGCTTCACTTCAGGTTTACTGTATCCTTCTGTCCTTCTTATTGACGATGAAACACAGATATTGTATCGGAATTAAATAGAAAAGGCACAATGCCGACTAAAGTACAAGAAGACTGACTCTTCCTACTGACTATGTTTTGAACCATTCCTGTGACACTAGTTATAGATTCCGATGCTTCACTTCAGGTTTACTGTATCTCTCTGACCTTCTTATTGACGATGAAAGACAGAAATTGCATCGGAATTAAATACAAAAGGTACAATGCCAACTTCAGTACAAGAAGACTGACTCTTCTTCTTGTCTATGTTTTGTACCATTCCTGTGACACTAGTTATAGATTCCGATGCTTCACTTCACGTTTTCTGTATCCCTTGGACCTTCTTATTAACGACGAAACACAGAAATTGCATCGGAAGTAAATACAAAAGGCACAATGCCGACTTAAGTACAAGAAGACTGACTCTTCCTACTGTGTATGTTTTGAACCATTCCTGTGACACTTGTTACAGATTCCGATGCTTCATTTCAGGTTTACTGTATCCCTTGGATCATCTTATTGACGATGAAACACAGATAGTGCATCGGAGTTAAATAAAAAGGCACAATGCCGACTTAAGTACAAGAAGACTGACTCTTCCTACTGTCTATGTTTTGAACCATTCCTGTGAGACTAGTTGTAGATTCCGATGCTTCACTTCAGGTTTATTGTATCCCTCTGACCTTCTTCTTAACGATGAAACACAGAAATTGCATCGGAATTAAATATAAAATCCACAATGCCGATTTAAGTACAAGAAGACTGACTCTTCTTACTGTCAATGTTTTGAACCATTCCTGTGACACTAGTTATAGATTCCGTTGCTTCACCTCAGATTTACTGTATCCCTCGGACCTTCTTATTGACGATGATACACAGAAATTGCATCGGAATTAAATACAAAAGGCACAATGCCGACCTAGGTACAAGAAGACTGACTCTTCCTACTGACTGTTTTGAACCATTCCTGTGACACTAGTTATAGATTCCGATGGTTCACTTCCGGTTTACTTTATCCCTCTGACCTTCATATTGACGACGAAAAACAGATATTGCATCGCAATTAAATACAAAAGGCACAATGTCGACTAAAGTACAAGAAGACTGACCCTTCTTACTGACATTGTTTTGAACCATTCCTGTGACATTAGTTATAGTTTCCGATGCTTCACTTCAGGTTGACTGTATCCCTCTGACCTTCTTATTGACGATGAAACAGAGAAATTGCATCGGAATTAGATACAAAAGGCACAATGCCGACTTAAGTACAAGAAGACTGACTCTTCGTACTGACTATGATTTGAACTATTCCTGTGACACTAGCCATAGATTCCGTTGATTCACTTCAGGTGTATTGTATCCCTTGGACTTTCTTATTGACGATGAAACACAGAAATTGCATCGGTATTAAATAGAAAAGGCACAATGCCGACTAAAGTTCTAGAAGACTGACCCTTCTTACTGACTATGCTTCGAACCATTCCTGTGACACTAGTTATAGATTCCGATCCTTCACTTCAGGTTTACTGTATCCCTCTGACCTTCTTATTGACGATGAATCACAGATATTGCATCGGAATTAAATAGAAAAAGCACAAGGACGACTTAAGTACAAGAAGACTGACTCTTCTTACTGACTATGATTTGAACCATTCCCGTGACACTAGCTGTAGTTTCCGATGCTTCACTTCAAGTTTACTGTATCCCTCTGACCTTCTTATTGACGATAAAACACAGAAATTGCATCGGAATTAAATAGAAGAATCACAATGCCGACTAAAGTACAAGAATGCTGACTCTTCTTACTGACTGTTTTGAACCAGTCCTGTGAAACTAGTTACATATTCCGTTGCTTCACCTCAGGTTTACTGTATCCATTGGACCTTCGTATTGACGATGAAACACAGAAATTGCATCGAAATTAAATACAAAAGGCACAATGCATACTTAAGTACAAGAAGACTGACTCTTCTTACTGACTATGTTTTGAACCATTCCTGTGACACTAGTTATAGATTCCGATGCTTCACTTCAGGTTTGCTCTATCACTAGGTCCTTCTTATAGACGATGAAACACAGAAATTGCATCGGAATTAAATACAAAAGGCACAATGCCGCCTTAAGGACAAGATGACTGACTCTTCTTACAGTCTATGATTTGAACCATTCCTGTGACACTAGTTATAGATTCCGATGCTTCACTTCAGATTTACTGTATCCCTTGGACCTTCTTATTGACGATGAATCACAGAAATTGCATCAGAATTAAATAGAAAAGGCACAATGCCGACTTAATAACAAGATGACTGACTCTTCTTACAGTCTATGATTTGAACCACACCTGTGACACATGTTATAGATTCCGATGCTTCATTTCAGGTTTACTGTATCCTTTGGATCTTCTTATTGACGATGAAACACACATAGTGCATCGGAGGTAAATACAAAAGGCACAATGCCGTCTGAAGTACAAGAAGACTGACTCATCCTACTGTCATTGTTTTGAACCATTCCTGTGAGACTAGTTATTGATTCCGATGCTTCACTTCAGGTTTACTGTATCCCTTTGACCTTCTTTTTGACGATGAGACACAGAAATTGCATCGGAATTAAATTGAAAGGGCACAATGCCGACTTAAGTACAAGAAGACTGACCCATCTTACTGTCAATGCTTTGTACCATTCCTGTGACACTAGTTACAGATTCCGATGCTTCATTTCAGGTTTACTGTATCCCTCTGACGTTCGTATTGACGATGAAACTCAGAAATAGCATCGTAATTGAATACAAAAGGCACAATGCCGACTTAAGTACAAGAAGACTGACTCTTCATTTTCTCTATGTTTTGAACCAATCCTGTGGCACTAGTTATAGATTCCGATGCTTCACTTCAGGTTTACTGTATCCCTTGGACCTTCTTATTGACGACGAAACACAGAAATTGCATCGCAGTTAAATACAAAAGGAACAATGCCGACTTAAGTACAAGAAGACTGACTCTTCTTACTTACTATGATTAGAACCATTCCTGTGACACTAGTTATAGATTCCGATGCTTCACTTCAGGTTAACTGTATCCCTCTGACCTTCTTATTGACGATGATACACAGAAATTGCATCGGAAATAAATACAAAAGGCAAGATGCCGACTTATGGACATGTAGAATGAATCTTCCTACTGTCTATGTTTTGAACCATTCCTGTGACACTTGTTATAGATTCCGATGCTTCATTTCAGGATTACTGTATCACTTGGATCTTCTTATTGACGATGAAACACAGATAGTGCATCGCAGTTAAATACAAAAGGCACAATGCCGACTTAAATACAAGAAGACTGACTCTTCCTACTGTCTATGTTTTGAACCATTCCTGTGAGACTAATTATAGTTTCTGATGTTTCACTTCAGGTTTACTGTATCCCTCTGACCTTCTTTTTGACGATGAAACACAGAAATTGCATCGGAATTAAATAGAAAAGGCACAATGACGACTTAAGTACAAGAAGACTGACTCTTCCTACTGTGTATGTTTTGAACGATTCCTGTGACATTAGTTATAGATTCCGATGCTTTACTTCAGGTTTACTGTGTCCCTTGGACCTTCTTATTGACGATGAAACACAGACATTGCATCGGAATTAAATACAAAAGGCACAATACCGACTTAAGTACAAGAAGACTGACTCTTCTTACTGACTATGATTTGAACCATTCCTGTGACACTAGTTATAGATTCCGCTGCATCACTTCAGGTTAACTGTATCACTCTGACCTTCTTATTGTCGATGAAACACAGAAATTGCATTGGAAAGAAATACAAAAGGCACGATGCCGAATTAAGTAAATGTAGAATGAATCTTCCTACTGTCTATGTTTTGAACCATTCCTGCGACACTTGTTTTAGATTCTGATGCTTCATTTCAGGTTTACTGCATCCCTTGGATCTTCTTATTGACGATGAAACACAGATAGTGCATCGGAGTAAAATACAAAAGGCACAATGCCGACTTAAATACAAGAAGACTGATTCTTCCTACTGTCTATGTTTTGAACCATTCCTGTGACACTAGTTATAGATTCCGATGCTTCACTTCAGGTTTAGTGTATCAGTCAGACCTTCTTATTGACGATGAAACTCGGAAATTGCATCGGAATTAAATACAAAAGGATCAATGCCGACTTAAATACAAGAAGGCTGACTCTTCTTTTTGAGTATGTTTTGAACCATTCCTGTGACAATAGTTGTAGATTCCGATGCTTCACCTCAGATTAACTGTATCCCTTGGACCTTCTTATTGACGATGAAACACAGAAATTGCATCGGATTTAAATACAAAGGGCACAATGCCGACCTAGGTACAAGAAGACTGACTCTTCCTACTGACTGTTTTGAACCATTCCTGTGACACTAGTTATAGATTCCGATGCTTCACTTCAGGTTTACTGTATCCCTCTGACCCTCATATTGACGACGAAACACAGATATTGCATCGGAATTAAATACAAATTTCACAATGTCGACTAAAATACAAGAAGACTGACCCTTCTTACTGTCAATGTTTTGAACCATTCCTGTGACATTAGTTATAGATTCCGATGCTTCACTTCTGGTTTACTGTATCCCTCTGACCTTCTTATTGACGATGAAACAGAGAAATTGCATCGGAATTAGATACAAAAGGCACAATGCCGACTTAAGTACAAGAAGACTGACTCTTCGTACTGACTATGTTTTGAACTATTCCTGTGACACTAGTCATAGATTCTGTTGATTCACTTCAGGTGTACTGTATCCCTTGGACTTTCTCATTGACGATGTAACACAGAAATTGCATCGGAATTAAATTGAAAAAGCGCAGTGCCGACTTATGTACAAGAAGACTGACTCTTCCTACTGTCTATGTTTTGAACCATTCCTGTGACACTATTTATAGATTCCGATGCCTCACTTCTACTGTATCCCTTGGACGTTCCTATTGACGATGAAACACAGAAATTGCATCGGAATTAATTACAGAAGGCACAATGCCTACTTAAATAGAAGAAGACTGACTCTTCTTACTGACTATGATTTGAACCATTCCTGTGGCACTAGATATTGATTCCGATGCTTCACTTCAGGTTTACTGTACCCCTCTGACCTTCTTATTGACGATGAAACACAGATATTGCATCGGAATTAAATTGAAAAGGCACAATGCCGACTTAAGTACAAGAAGCCTAACTCATCTTACTGTCAATGCTTTGAACATTCCTGTGACACTAGTTATAGATTCCGATGTTTCACCTCAGATTTACCGGATCCCTTGGGCCTTCTAATTGACGATGAAACACAGAAATTGCATCGGAATTAAATACAAAAGCCACAATGCCGACTTAGGTACAAGAGGACTGACCCTTCTTACTGACTGTTATGAACCATTCCTGTGACACTAGTTATGGATTCCGATGCTTCACTTCAGGTTTACTGACCTTCTTATTGACGATGAAACTCAGATATTGCATCGGAATTAAATACAAAATGCACAATGCCGACTTAAGTATAAGAAGACTGAGTCTTCTTTTGGTCTATGTTTTGAACCATTCCTGTGACACTAGTTATAGATTCCGATGCTTCAATTCAGGTTTAATGTATACCTTGGACCTTCTTATTGACGACGAAACACAGGAATTGCATCGGAATTAAATACAAAAGGCACAATGCCGACTTAAGTACAAGAAGACTGACTCTTCCTACTGTGTATGTTTTGAACGATTACTGTGACATTAGTTATAGATTCCGATGCTTTACTTCAGGTTTACTGTGTCCCTTGGACCTTCTTATTGACGATGAAACACAGAAATTGCACCGGAATTAAATACAAAAGGCACAATACCGACTTAAGTACAAGAAGACTGACTCTTCTTACTGACTATGATTTGAACCATTCCTGTGACACTAGTTATAGATTCCGATGCTTCACTTCAGGTTAACTGTATCACTCTGACCTTCTTATTGACGATGACACACAGAAATTGCATTGGAAAGAAATACAAAAGGCACGATGCCGACTTAAGTAAATGTAGAATAAATCTTCCTACTGTCTATGTTTTGAACCATTCCTGTGACACTTTTTTTAGATTCTGATGCTTCATTTCAGGTTTACTGTATCCCTTGGATCTTCTTATTGACGATGAAACACAGATAGTGCATCGGAGTAAAATACAAAAGGCACAATGCCGACTTAAATCCAAGAAGACTGATTCTTCCTACTAACTATGTTTTGAACCATTCCTGTGACACTAGTTATAGATTCCGATGCTTCACTTCGGGTTTACAGTATCCCTCCGACATTCTTATTGACGATGAAACACAGATATTGCATCGGAATTAGATACAAAAGGCACAATGCCGACTTAAGTACAAGAAGACTGGCTCTTCGTACTGACTATGATTTGAACCATTTCTGTGACACTAGTTATAGATTCTGATGATTCACTTCAGGTGTACTGTATCCCTTGGACTTTCTTATTGACGATGAAACACAGAAATTGCATCGGAATTAAATAGAATAGGCACAATGCCGACTTAAGTACAAGAAGACTGACTCTTCTTCCTGACTATCTTAGGAACCATTCCAGTGACTCTAGTTATAGATTCCGATGCTTCACTTCAGGTTTACTGTATCCTTCTGTCCTTCTTATTGACGATGAAACACAGATATTGTATCGGAATTAAATAGAAAAGGCACAATGCCGACTTAAGTACAAGAAGACTGACTCTTCTTTTTGTCTATGTTTTGAACCAATCCTGTGGCACTAGTTATAGATTCCGATGCTTCACTTCAGGTTTACTGTATCCCTTAGACCTTCTTATTGACGACGAAACACAGAAATTGCATCGCAGTTAAATACAAAGGGCACAATGCCGACTTAAGTACAAGAAGACTGACTCTTCTTACTGACTATGATTTGAACCATTCCTGTGACACTAGTTATAGATTCCGATGCTTCACTTCAGGTTAACTGTATCCCTCTGACCTTCTTATTGACGATGATACACAGAAATTGCATCGGAAATAAATACAAAAGGCACGATGCCCACTTAAGGACATGTAGAATGAATCTTCCTACTGTCTATGTTTTGAACCATTCCTGTGACACTTGTTATAGATTCCGATGCTTCATTTCAGGATTACTGTATCACTTGGATCTTCTTATTGACGTTGAAACACAGATAGTGCATCGGAGTTAAATACAAAAGGCACAATGCCGACTTAAATACAAGAAGACTGACTCTTGCTACTGTCTATGTTTTGAACCATTCATGTGAGACTAATTATTGATTCTGATGTTTCACTTCAGGTTTACTGTATCCCTCTGACCTTCTTTTTGACGATGAAACACAGAAATTGCATCGGAATTAAATAGAAAAGGCACAATGACGACTTAAGTACAAGAAGACTGACTCTTCCTACTGTGTATGTTTTGAACGATTCCTGTGACATTAGTTATAGATTCCGATGATTTACTTCAGGTTTACTGTGTCCCTTGGACCTTCTTATTGACGATGAAACACAGAAATTGCATCGGAATTAAATACAAAAGGCACAATACCGACTTAAGTACAAGAAGACTGACTCTTATTACTGACTATGATTTGAACCATTCCTGTGACACTAGTTATAGATTCCGCTGCATCACTTCAGGTTAAATGTATCACTCTGACCTTCTTATTGTCGATGAAACACAGAAATTGCATTGGAAAGAAATACAAAAGGCACGATGCCGAATTAAGTAAATGTAGAATGAATCTTCCTACTGTCTATGTTTTGAACCATTCCTGCGACACTTGTTTTAGATTCTGATGCTTCATTTCAGGTTTACTGTATCCCTTGGGTCTTCTTATTGACGAAGAAACAGAGAAATTGCATCGGAATTAAATAGAAAAGGATCAATGCCGACTTAAATACAAGAAGACTGACTCTTCCTTTTGAGTATGTCTTGAACCATTCCTGTGACAATAGTTATAGATTCCGATGCTTCACCTCAGATTTACTGTATCCCTTGGCCCTTCTTATTGACGATGAAACACAGAAATTGCATCGGATTTAAATACAAAAGGCACAATGCCGACCTAGGTACAAGAAGACTGACTCTTCCTACTGACTGTTTTGAACCATTCCTGTGACACTAGTTATAGATTCCGATGCTTCACTTCAGGTTTACTGTATCCCTCTGACCCTCATATTGACGACGAAACACAGATATTGCATCGGAATTAAATACAAATGGCACAATGTCGACTAAAGTACAAGAAGACTGACCCTTCTTACTGTCAATGCTTTGAACCATTCGTGTGATACTAGTTATAGATTCCGATGTTTCACCTCAGATTACCGGATCCCTTGGGCCTTCTAATTGACGATGGAACACAGAAATTGCATCGGAATTAAATACAAAAGCCACAATGCCGACTTAAGTACAAGAGGACTGACCCTTCTTACTGACTGTTATGAACCATTCCTGTGACACTGGTTATGGATTCCGATGCTTCACTTCATGTTTACCGACCTTCTTATAGACGATGAAACTCAGATATTGCATCGGAATTAAATACAAAATGCACAATGCCGACTTAAGTATAAGAAGACTGAGTCTTCTTTTGGTCTATGTTTTGAACCATTCCTGTGACACTAGTTATAGATTCCGATGCTTCAATTCAGGTTTTCTGTATACCTTGGACCTTCTTATTGACGACGAAACACAGGAATTGCATCGGAATTAAATACAAAAGGCACAATGCCGACTTAAGTACAAGAAGACTGACTCTTCCTACTGTGTATGTTTTGAACGATTCCTGTGACATTAGTTATAGATTCCGATGCTTTACTTCAGGTTTACTGTGTCCCTTGGACCTTCTTATTGACGATGAAACACAGAAATTGCACCGGAATTAAATACAAAAAGCACAATACCGACTTAAGTACAAGTAGACTGACTCTTCTTACTGACTATGATTTGAACCATTCCTGTGACACTAGTTATAGATTCCGATGCTTCACTTCAGGTTAACAGTATCACTCTGACCTTCTTATTGACGATGACACACAGAAATTGCATTGGAAAGAAATACAAAAGGCACGATGCCGACTTATGTAAATGTAGAATGAATCTTCCTACTGTCTATGTTTTGAACCATTCCTGTGACACTTGTTATAGATTCTGATGCTTCATTTCAGGTTTACTGTATCCCTTGGATCTTCTTATTGACGATGAAACACAGATAGTCCATCGGAGTAAAATACAAAAGGCACAATGCCGACTTAAATCCAAGAAGACTGATTCTTCCTACTGTCTATGTTTTGAACCATTCCTGTGAGACTAGTTATAGATTACGATGTTTCACTTCAGGTTTGCTGTATCCCTCTGACCTTCTTTTTGACGATGAAACACAGATATTGCATCGGAATAAAATGGAAAAGGCACAATGCCGACTTAAGTACAAGAAGACTGACTCTTCCTACTGACTATGTTGTGAACCATTCCTGTGACACTAGTTATAGATTCCGATGCTTCACTTCGGGTTTACAGTATCCCTCCGACATTCTTATTGACGATGAAACACAGTTATTGCATCGGAATTAGATACAAAAGGCACAATGCCGACTTAAGTACAAGAAGACTGGCTCTTCGTACTGACTATGTTTTGAACCATTTCTGTGACACTAGTTATAGATTCTGATGATTCACTTCAGGTGTACTGTATCCCTTGGACTTTCTTATTGACGATGAAACACAGAAATTGCATCGGAATTAAATAGAATAGGCACAATGCCGACTTAAGTACAAGAAGACTGACTCTTCTTCCTGACTATCTTAGGAACCATTCCAGTGACACTAGTTATAGATTCCGATGCTTCACTTCAGGTTTACTGTATCCTTCTGTCCTTCTTATTGACGATGAAACACAGATATTGTATCGGAATTAAATAGAAAAGGCACAATGCCGACTTAAGTACAAGAAGACTGACTCTTCTTTTTGTCTATGTTTTGAACCAATCCTGTGGCACTAGTTATAGATTCCGATGCTTCACTTCAGGTTTACTGTATCCCTTTGACCTTCTTATTGACGACGAAACACAGAAATTGCATCGCAGTTAAATACAAAAGGCACAATGCCGACTTAAGTGCAAGAAGACTGACTCTTCCTAATGTCGATGTTTTGAACCATTCCTGTGAGACTAATTATAGATTCTGATGTTTCACTTCAGGTTTACTGTATCCCTCTGACCTTCTTTTTGACGATGAAACACAGAAATTGCATCGGAATTAAATAGAAAAGGCACAATGACGACTTAAGTACAAGAAGACTGACTCTTCCTACTGTGTATGTTTTGAACGATTTCTGTGACATTAGTTATAGATTCCGATGCTTTACTTCAGGTTTACTGTGTCCCTTGGACCTTCTTATTGACGAAGAACCACAGAAATTGCATCGGAATTAAATACAAAAGGCACAATACCGACTTAAGTACAAGAAGACTGACTCTTCTTACTGACTATGATTTGAACCATTCCTGTGACACTAGTTATAGATTCCGCTGCATCACTTCATGTTAACTGTATCACTCTGACCTTCTTATTGTCGATGAAACACAGAAATTGCATTGGAAAGAAATACAAAAGGCACGATGCCGAATTAAGTAAATGTAGAATGAATCTTCCTACTGTCTATATTTTGAACCATTCCTGCGACACTTGTTTTAGATTCTGATGCTTCATTTCAGGTTTACTGTATCCCTTGGATCTTCTTATTGACGATGAAACACAGATAGTGCATCGGAGTAAAATACAAGAGGCACAATGCCGACTTAAATACAAGAAGACTGATTCTTCCTACTGTCTATGTTTTGAACCATTCCTGTGACACTAGTTATAGATTCCGATGCTTCACTTCAGGTTAGTGTATCCCTCTGACCTTCTTATTGACGATGAAACTCGGAAATTGCATCGGAATTAAATACAAAAGGATCAATGCCGACTTAAGTACAAGAAGACTGACTCTTCTTTTTGAGTATGTTTTGAACCATTCCTGTGACAATAGTTATAGATTCCGATGCTTCACTCAGATTTAGTGTATCCCTTGGACCTTCTTATTGACGATGAAACACAGAAATTGCATCGGATTTAAATACAAAAGGCACAATGCCGACCTAGGTACAAGAAGACCGACTCTTCCTACTGACTGTTTTGAACCATTCCTGTGACACTAGTTATAGATTCCGATGCTTCACTTCAGGTTTACTGTATCCCTCTGACCTTCATGTTGACGACGAAACACAGATATTGCACCGGAATTAAATACAAATGGCACAACGTCGACTAAAGTACAAGAAGACTGACCCTTCTTACTGTCAATGTTTTGAACCATTCCTGTGACATTAGTTATAGATTCCGATGCTTTACTTCTGGTTTACTGTATCCCTCTGACCTTCTTATTGACGATGAAACAGAGAAATTGCATCGGAATTAGATACAAAAGGCACAATGCCCACTTAAGTACAAGAAGACTGACTCTTCGTACTGACTATGTTTTGAACTATTCCTGTGACTCTAGTCGTAGATTCTGTTGATTCACTTCAGGTGTACTGTATCCCTTCGACTTTCTTATTGACGATGTAACACAGAAATTGCAACGGAATTAAATTGAAAAGGCGCAGTGCCGACTTATGTACAAGAAGACTGACACTTCCTACTGTCTATGTTTTGAACCATTCCTGTGACACTATTTATAGATTCCGATGCCTCACTTCAGGTTTACTGTATCCCTTGGACGTTCTTATTGACGATGAAACACAGAAATTGCATCGGAATTAATTACAGAAGGCACAATGCCTACTTAATTACAAGAAGACTGACTCTTCTTACTGACTATGATTTGAACCATTCCTGTGGCACTAGATATTGATTCCGATGCTTCACTTCAGGTTTACTGTACCCCTCCGACCTTCTTATTGACGATGAAACACAGATATTGCATCGGAATTAAATTGAAAAGGCACAATGCCGACTTAAGTACAAGAAGCCTGACTCATCTTACTGTCAATGCTTTGAACCATTCCTGTGACACTAGTTATAGATTCCCATGTTTCACCTCAGATTTACCGGATCCCTTGGGCCTTCTAATTGACGATGAAACACAGAAATTGCATCGGAATTAAATACAAAAGCCACAATGCCGACTTAAGTACAAGAGGACTGACCCTTCTTACTGACTGTTATGAACCATTCCTGTGACACTAGTTATTTATTCCGATGCTTCACTTCAGGTTTACTGACCTTCTTATTGACGATGAAACTCAGATAATGCATCGGAATCAAATACAAAATTCACAATGCCGACTTAAGTATAAGAAGACTGAGTCTTCTTTTGGTCTATGTTTTGAACCATTCCTGTGACACTAGTTATAGATTCCGATGCTTCAATTCAGGTTTACTGTATACCTTGGACCTTCTTATTGACGACGAAACACAGGAATTGCATCGGAATTAAATACAAAAGGCACAACGCCGACTTAAGTACAAGAAGACAGACTCTTCCTACTGTGTATGATTTGAACTATTCCTGTGACATTAGTTATAGATTCCGATGCTTTACTTCAGGTTTACTGTGTCCCTTGGACCTTCTTATTGACGATGAAACACAGAAATTGCACCGGAATTAAATACAAAAGGCATAATACCGACTGAAGTACAAGAAGACTGACTCTTCTTACTGACTATGATTTGAACCAATCCTGTGACACTAGTTATAGATTCCGATGCTTCACTTCAGGTTAACTGTATCATTATGACCTTCTTATTGACGATGACACACAGAAATTGCATTGGGAAGAAATACAAAAGGCACGATGCCGACTTAAGTAAATGTAGAATGAATCTTCCTACTGTCTATGTTTTGAACCATTCCTGTGACACTTGTTATGGATTCTGATGCTTCATTTCAGGTTTACTGTATCCCTTGGATCTTCTTATTGACGATGAAACACAGATAGTGCATCGGAGTGAAATACAAAAGGCACAATGCCGACTTAAATCCAAGAAGACTGATTCTTCCTACCGTCTATGTTTTGAACCATTCCTGTGAGACTAGTTATAGATTACGATGTTTCACTTCAGGTTTGCTGTATCCCTCTGACCTTCTTTTTCACGATGAAACACAGATATTGCATCGGAATTAAATGGAAAAGGCACAATGCCGACTTAAGTACAAGAAGACTGACTCTTCCTACTGACTATGTTTTGAACCATTCCTGTGACACTAGTTATAGATTCCGATGCTTCACTTCACGTTTTCTGTATCCCTTGGACTTTCTTATTGACGATGAAACACAGAAATTGCATCGGAATTAAATAGAATAGGCACAATGCCGACTTAAGTACAAGAAGACTGACTCTTCTTCCTGACTATCTTAGGAACCATTCCTGTGACTCTAGTTATAGATTCCGGTGCTTCACTTCAGGTTTACTGTATCCTTCTGTCCTTCTTATTGACGATAAAACACAGATATTGTATCGGAATTAAATAGAAAAGGCACAATGCCGACTTAAGTACAAGAAGACTGACTCTTCCTACTGACTATGATTTGAACCATTCCTGTGACACTAGTTATAGATTCCGATGCTTCACTTCAGGTTTACTGTATCCCTCTGACCTTCTTATTGACGATGAAAGACAGAAATCGCATTGGAATTAAATACAAAAGGCACAATGCCAACTTAAGTACAAGAAGACTGACTCTTCTTCTTGTATATGTTTTGAACCATTCCTGTGACACTAGTTATGGATTCCGATGCTTCTCTTCACGTTTTCTGTATCCCTTGGACCTTCTTATTGACGACGAAACACAGAAATTGCAACGGAAGTAAATACAAAAGGCACAATGCCGACTTAAGTACAAGAAGACTGACTCTTCCTACTGTCTATGTTTTGAACCATTCCTGTGACACTTGTTACAGATTCCGATGCTTCATTTCAGATTTACTATTTCCCTTGGATCTTCTTATTGACGACGAAACACAGAAATTGTATCGGAATTAAATACAAAAGGCACAATGGCGACTGAAGTACAAGAAGACTGACTCTTCCTACTGTCTATGTTTTGAACCATTCCTGTTTGACTAGTTGTAGATTCCGATGCTTCACTTCAGGTTTATAGTATCCCTCTGACCTTCTTTTTAACGATGAAACACAGAAATTGCATCGGAATTAAATAGAAAATCCACAATGCCGACTTAAGTACCAGAAGACTGACTCTTCTTACTGTCAATGTTTTGAACCATTCCTGTGACACTAGTTATAGATTCCGATGCTTCACCTCAGATTTACTGTATCCGTCGGACCTTCTTATTGACGATGAAACACAGAAATTGCATCGGAATTAAATACAAAAGGCACAATGCCGACCTAGGTACAAGAAGACTGACTCTTCCTACAGACTGTTTTGAACCATTCCTGTGACACTAGTTATAGATTCCGATGGTTCACTTCAGGTTTACTGTATCCCTCTGACATTCATATTGACGACGAAACACAGATATTGCATCGGAATTAAATACAAAAGGCACAATGTCGACTAAAGTACAAGAATACTGACCCTTCTTATTGTCAATGCTTTGAACCATTCCTGTGACATTAGTTATAGATTCCGATGCTTCACTTCAGGTTTACTGTATCCCTCTGACATTCTTATTGACGACGAAACACAGAAATTGCAACGGAAGTAAATACAAAAGGCACAATGCCGACTTAAGTACAAGAAGACTGACTCTTCCTACTGTCTATGTTTTGAACCATTCCTGTGACACTTGTTACAGATTCCGATGCTTCATTTCAGATTTACTGCATCCCTTGGATCTTCTTATTGACGATGAAACACAGAAATTGCATCGGTATTAAATAGAAAAGGCACAATGCCGACTAAAGTTCAAGAAGACTGACTCTTCTTACTGACTATGCTTGGAACCATTCCTGTGACACTAGTTATAGACTCCAATGCCTCACTTCAAGTTTACTGTATTCCTTGGACGTTCTTATTGACGATGAAACACAGAAATTGCATCGGAATTAAATACAGAATGCACAATGCCTACTTAAGTACAAGAAGTCTGACTCTTCTTACTGACTATGATTTGAACCATTCCTGTGGCACTACATAATGTTTCTGATGCTTCACTTCAGGTTTACTGTATCCCTCTGACCTTCTTATTGACGATGAAACACAGATATTGCATCGGAATTAAATAGAAAAGGCACAATGCCGACTTAAGTACAAGATGACTGACTCTTCTTACTGACTATGTTTTGAACCATTACTGTGACACTAGTTATAGATTCCGACGCTTCACTTCAGGTTTACTGTATGCCCCTGACCTTCTTTTTGACGATGAAACACAGAAACTGCATCGGAATTAAATAGAAAAGTCACAATGCCGACTAAGTACAAAAAAACTGACCCTCCTCACTGTCTATGTTTTGAAACATTCCTGTGACACTAGTTATAGATTCCGATGCTTCACTTCAGGTTTACTGTATCCCTTGGACCATCTTAGTGACAATGAAACACAGAAATGGCATCGGAATTAAATACAAAATGCACAATGCTGACTTAAGTACAAGAATGCTGACTCTTCTTACTGACTGTTTTGAACCAGTCCTGTGAAACTAGTTATATATTCCGATGCTTCACTTCAGGTTTACTGTATCCATTGGACCTTCGTATTGACGATTAAACACAGAAATCGGATCGAAATTAAATACAAAAGACACAATGCATACTTAAGTAAAAGAAGACTGACTCTTCTTACTGACTATGTTTGAACCATTCCTGTGACACTAGTTATAGATTCCGATGCTTCACTTCAGGATTGCTCTATCACTAAGTCCTTCTTATTGACGATGAAACACAGAAATTGCATCGGAATTAAATACAAAAGGCACAATGCCGACTTAAGTACAAGATGACTGACTCTTCTTACTGTCTATGATTTGAACCATTCCTGTGACACTAGTTATAGATTCCGATGCTTTACTTCAGATTTACTGTATCCCTTGGACCTTCTTATTGACGACGAATCACAGAAATTGCATCAGAATTAAATAGAAAAGACACAATGCCGACTTAAGTACATGTAGAATGAATCTCCCTACTGTCTATGTTTTGAACCACACCTGTGACACATGTTATAGATTCCGATGCTTCATTTCAGGTTTGCTGTATCCTTTGGATCTTCTTATTGACGATGAAACACACATAGTGCATCGGAGGTAAATACAAAAGGCACAATGCCGTCTTAAGTACAAGAAGACTGACTCATCCTACTGTCATTGTTTTGAACCATTCCTGTGAGACTAGTTATTGATTCCGATGCTTCACTTCAGGTTTACTGTATCCCTTTGACCTTCTTTTTGACGACGAAATACTGAAATTGCATCGGAATTAAATTGAAAAGGCACAATGCCGACTTAAGTACAAGAAGCCTGACTCATCTTACTGTCAATGCTTTGAACCATTCCTGTGACACTAGTTATAGATTCCCATGTTTCACCTCAGATTTACCGGATCCCTTGGGCCTTCTAATTGACGATGAAACACAGAAATTGCATCGGAATTAAATACAAAAGCCACAATGCCGACTTAAGTACAAGAGGACTGACCCTTCTTACTGACTGTTATGAACCATTCCTGTGACACTAGTTATTTATTCCGATGCTTCACTTCAGGTTTACTGACCTTCTTATTGACGATGAAACTCAGATAATGAATCGGAATCAAATACAAAATTCACAATGCCGACTTAAGTATAAGAAGACTGAGTCTTCTTTTGGTCTATGTTTTGAACCATTCCTGTGACACTAGTTATAGATTCCGATGCTTCAATTCAGGTTTACTGTATACCTTGGACCTTCTTATTGACGACGAAACACAGGAATTGCATCGGAATTAAATACAAAAGGCACAACGCCGACTTAAGTACAAGATGACAGACTCTTCCTTCTGTGTATGATTTGAACTATTCCTGTGACATTAGTTATAGATTCCGATGCTTTACTTCAGGTTTACTGTGTCCCTTGGACCTTCTTATTGACGATGAAACACAGAAATTGCACCAGAATTAAATACAAAAGGCATAATACCGACTGAAGTACAAGAAGACTGACTCTTCTTACTGACTATGATTTGAACCATTCCTGTGACACTAGTTATAGATTCCGATGCTTCACTTCAGGTTAACTGTATCATTATGACCTTCTTATTGACGATGACACACAGAAATTGCATTGGGAAGAAATACAAAAGGCACGATGCCGACTTAAGTAAATGTAGAATGAATCTTCCTACTGTCTATGTTTTGAACCATTCCTGTGACACTTGTTATGGATTCTGATGCTTCATTTCAGGTTTACTGTATCCCTTGGATCTTCTTATAGACGATGAAACACAGATAGTGCGTCGGAGTGAAATACAAAAGGCACAATGCCGACTTAAATCCAAGAAGACTGATTCTTCCTACCGTCTATGTTTTGAACCATTCCTGTGAGACTAGTTATAGATTACGATGTTTCACTTCAGGTTTGCTGTATCCCTCTGACCTTCTTTTTCACGATGAAACACAGATATTGCATCGGAATTAAATGGAAAAGGCACAATGCCGACTTAAGTACAAGAAGACTGACTCTTCCTACTGACTATGTTTTGAACCATTCCTGTGACACTAGTTATAGATTCCGATGCTTCACTTCACGTTTTCTGTATCCCTTGGACTTTCTTATTGACGATGAAACACAGAAATTGCATCGGAATTAAATAGAATAGGCACAATGCCGACTTAAGTACAAGAAGACTGACTCTTCTTCCTGACTATCTTAGGAACCATTCCTGTGACTCTAGTTATAGATTCCGGTGCTTCACTTCAGGTTTACTGTATCCTTCTGTCCTTCTTATTGACGATAAAACACAGATATTGTATCGGAATTAAATAGAAAAGGCACAATGCCGACTTAAGTACAAGAAGACTGACTCTTCCTACTGACTATGATTTGAACCATTCCTGTGACACTAGTTATAGATTCCGATGCTTCACTTCAGGTTTACTGTATCCCTCTGACCTTCTTATTGACGATGAAAGACAGAAATCGCATCGGAATTAAATACAAAAGGCACAATGCCAACTTAAGTACAAGAAGACTGACTCTTCTTCTTGTATATGTTTTGAACCATTCCTGTGACACTAGTTATAGATTCCGATGCTTCTCTTCACGTTTTCTGTATCCCTTGGACCTTCTTATTGACGACGAAACACAGAAATTGCAACGGAAGTAAATACAAAAGGCACAATGCCGACTTAAGTACAAGAAGACTGACTCTTCCTACTGTCTATGTTTTGAACCATTCCTGTGACACTTGTTACAGATTCCGATGCTTCATTTCAGATTTACTATTTCCCTTGGATCTTCTTATTGACGACGAAACACAGAAATTGTATCGGAATTAAATACAAAAGGCACAATGGCGACTGAAGTACAAGAAGACTGACTCTTCCTACTGTCTATGTTTTGAACCATTCCTGTTTGACTAGTTGTAGATTCCGATGCTTCACTTCAGGTTTATAGTATCCCTCTGACCTTCTTTTTAACGATGAAACACAGAAATTGCATCGGAATTAAATAGAAAATCCACAATGCCGACTTAAGTACCAGAAGACTGACTCTTCTTACTGTCAATGTTTTGAACCATTCCTGTGACACTAGTTATAGATTCCGATGCTTCACCTCAGATTTACTGTATCCGTCGGACCGTCTTATTGACGATGAAACACAGAAATTGCATCGGAATTAAATACAAAAGGCACAATGCCGACCTAGGTACAAGAAGACTGACTCTTCCTACAGACTGTTTTGAACCATTCCTGTGACACTAGTTATAGATTCCGATGGTTCACTTCAGGTTTACTGTATCCCTCTGACATTCATATTGACGACGAAACACAGATATTGCATCGGAATTAAATACAAAAGGCACAATGTCGACTAAAGTACAAGAATACTGACCCTTCTTATTGTCAATGCTTTGAACCATTCCTGTGACATTAGTTATAGATTCCGATGCTTCACTTCAGGTTTACTGTATCCCTCTGACATTCTTATTGACGACGAAACACAGAAATTGCAACGGAAGTAAATACAAAAGGCACAATGCCGACTTAAGTACAAGAAGACTGACTCTTCCTACTGTCTATGTTTTGAACCATTCCTGTGACACTTGTTACAGATTCCGATGCTTCATTTCAGATTTACTGCATCCCTTGGATCTTCTTATTGACGATGAAACACAGAAATTGCATCGGTATTAAATAGAAAAGGCACAATGCCGACTAAAGTTCAAGAAGACTGACTCTTCTTACTGACTATGCTTGGAACCATTCCTGTGACACTAGTTATAGATTCCAATGCCTCACTTCAAGTTTACTGTATTCCTTGGACGTTCTTATTGACGATGAAACACAGAAATTGCATCGGAATTAAATACAGAATGCACAATGCCTACTTAAGTACAAGAAGTCTGACTCTTCTTACTGACTATGATTTGAACCATTCCTGTGGCACTAGATAATGGTTCTGATGCTTCACTTCAGGTTTACTGTATCCCTCTGACCTTCTTATTGACGATGAAACACAGATATTGCATCGGAATTAAATAGAAAAGGCACAATGCCGACTTAAGTACAAGATGAGTGACTCTTCTTACTGACTATGTTTTGAACCATTACTGTGACACTAGTTATAGATTCCGACGCTTCACTTCAGGTTTACTGTATGCCCCTGACCTTCTTTTTGACGATGAAACACAGAAACTGCATCGGAATTAAATAGAAAAGTCACAATGCCGACTAAGTACAAAAAAACTGACCCTCCTCACTGTCTATGTTTTGAAACATTCCTGTGACACTAGTTATAGATTCCGATGCTTCACTTCAGGTTTACTGTATCCCTTGGACCATCTTATTGACAATGAAACACAGAAATGGCATCGGAATTAAATACAAAATGCACAATGCTGACTTAAGTACAAGAATGCTGACTCTTCTTACTGACTGTTTTGAACCAGTCCTGTGAAACTAGTTATATATTCCGATGCTTCACTTCAGGTTTACTGTATCCATTGGACCTTCGTATTGACGATTAAACACAGAAATCGGATCGAAATTAAATACAAAAGACACAATGCATACTTAAGTAAAAGAAGACTGACTCTTCTTACTGACTATGTTTGAACCATTCCTGTGACACTAGTTATAGATTCCGATGCTTCACTTCAGGATTGCTCTATCACTAAGTCCTTCTTATTGACGATGAAACACAGAAATTGCATCGGAATTAAATACAAAAGGCACAATGCCGACTTAAGTACAAGATGACTGACTCTTCTTACTGTCTATGATTTGAACCATTCCTGTGACACTAGTTATAGATTCCGATGCTTTACTTCAGATTTACTGTATCCCTTGGACCTTCTTATTGACGACGAATCACAGAAATTGCATCAGAATTAAATAGAAAAGACACAATGCCGACTTAAGTACATGTAGAATGAATCTCCCTACTGTCTATGTTTTGAACCACACCTGTGACACATGTTATAGATTCCGATGCTTCATTTCAGGTTTGCTGTATCCTTTGGATCTTCTTATTGACGATGAAACACACATAGTGCATCGGAGGTAAATACAAAAGGCACAATGCCGTCTTAAGTACAAGAAGACTGACTCATCCTACTGTCATTGTTTTGAACCATTCCTGTGAGACTAGTTATTGATTCCGATGCTTCACTTCAGGTTTACTGTATCCCTTTGACCTTCTTTTTGACGACGAAATACTGAAATTGCATCGGAATTAAATTGAAAAGGCACAATGCCGTCTTAAGTACAAGAAGACTGACTCATCTTACTGTCAATGCTTTGAACCATTCCTGTGACACTAGTTATAGATTCCGATGCTTCACCTCAGATTTACTGTATCCCTTGGCCCATCTAATTGACGATGAAACACAGAAATTGCATCGGAATTAAATACAAAAGGCACAATGCCGACTGACGTACAAGAAGACTGACCCTACTTACTGACTGTTTTGAACCATTCCTGTGACACTAGCTATAGATTCCGATGCTTCACTTCAGGTTTACTGTATACCTTGGACCTTCTTATTGACGACGAAACACAGAAATTGTATCGGAATTAAATACAAAAGGCACAATAGCGACTGAAGTACAAGAAGACTGACTCTTCCTACTGTCTATGTTTTGAACGATTCCTGTGACATTAGTTATAGATTCCGATGCTTCACTTCAGGTTTACTGTATCCCTGGGACCTTCTTATTGACGATGAAACACAGAAACTGCATTGGAATTAAATACAAAAGACACAATGCTGACTTAAGTACAAGAAGAGTGACTTTTCTTACTGACTGTTCTGAACCATTACTGTGACACTAGTTACAGATTCCGATGCTTCACTCCAGGTTTACTGTATCCCTCTGACCTTCGTATTGACGATGAAACTCAGAAATTGCATCGTAATTAAATACAAAATGCACAATGCCGACTTAAGTACAAGAAGACTGACTCTTCTTTTTGTCTATGTTTTGAACCAATCCTGTGGCACTAGTTATAGATTCCGATGCTTCACTTCAGGTTAACTGTATCCCTCTGACCTTCTTATTGACGATGATACACAGAAATTGCATCGGAAATAAATACAAAAGGCCCGATGCCGACTTAAGTACATGTAGAATGAATCTTCCTACTGTCTATGTTTTGAACCATTCCTGTGACACTTGTTATAGATTCCGATGCTTCATTTCAGGATTACTGTATCCCTTGGATCTTCTTATTGACGATGAAACACAGATAGTGCATCGGAGTTAAAAACAAAAGGCACAATGCCGACTTAAATACAAGAAGACTGACTCTTCCTACTGTCTATGTTTTGAACCATTCCTGTGAGACTAATTATAGATTCTGATGTTTCACTTCAGGTTTACTGTATCCCTCTGACCTTCTTTTTGACGATGAAACACAGAAATTGCATCGGAATTAAATAGATAAGGCACAATGCCGACTTAAGTACAAGAAGACTGGCTCTTCGTCCTGACTATGTTTTGAACCATTCCTGTGACACTAGTTATAGATTCCGATGATTCTCTTCAGGTGTACTGTATCCCTTGGACTTTCTTATTGACGATGAAACACAGAAATTGCATCGGAATTAAATAGAAAAGGCACAATACCGACTTAAGTACAAGAAGACTGACTCTTCTTACTGACTAAGTTGGGAACCATTCCTGTGACACTAGTTATAGATTCCGATGCTTCACTACAGATTTACTGTATCCCTCTGTCCTTCTTATTGACGATGAAAGACAGATATTGCATCGGAATTAAATAGAAAAGGCACAATGCCGACTTAAGTACAAGAAGACTGACTCTTCCTACTGTCTATGTTTTGAACCATTCCTGTGACACTTGTTACAGATTCCGATGCTTCATTTCAGGTTTACTGTATCCCTTGGATCTTCTTATTGACGATAAAACACAGAGAGTGCATCGGAGTTAAATAAAAAGGCACAATGCCGACTTAAGTACAAGAAGACTGACTCTTCCTACTGTCTATGTTTTGAACCATTCCTGTGAGACTAGTTGTAGATTCCGATGCTTCACTTCAGGTTTATTGTATCCCTCTGACCTTCTTTTTAACGATGAAACACAGAAATTGCATCGGAATTAAATAGAAAATCCACAATGCCGTCTTAAGTACAAGAAGACTGACTCTTCTTACTGTCAATGTTTTGAACCATTCCTGTGACACTAGTTATAGATCCCGATGCTTCACCTCAGATTTACTGTATCCCTCGGACCTTCTTATTGACGATGAAACACAGAAATTGCATCGGAATTAAATACAAAAGGCACAATGCCGACCTAGGTACAAAAAGACTGACTCTTCCTACTGACTGTTTTGAACCATTCCTGTGACACTAGTTATGGATTCCGATGGTTCACTTCAGGTTTACTGTATCCCTCTGACCTTCATATTGACGACGAAACACAGATATTGCATCGGAATTAAATACAAAAGGCACAATGTCGACTAAAGTACAAGAAGACTGACCCTTCTTACTGTCAATGCTTTGAACCATTCCTGTGACATTAGTTATAGATTCCGATGCTTCACTTCAGGTTTACTATATCCCTCTGACATTCTTATTGACGATGAAACAGAGAAATAGCATCGGAATTAGATACGAAAGGCACAATGCCGACTTAAGTACAAGAAGACTGACTCTTCGTACTGACTATGTTTTGAACTATTCCTGTGACACTAGTCATAGATTCCGTTGATTCACTTCAGGTGTACTGTATCCCTTGGACTTTCTTATTGACGATGAAACACAGAAATTGCATCGGTATTAAATAGAAAAGGCACAATGCCGACTAAAGTTCAAGAAGACTGACTCTTCTTACTGACTATGCTTGGAACCATTCCTGTGACACTAGTTATAGATTCCAAAGCCTCACTTCAAGTTTACTGTATCCCTTGGACGTTCTTATTGACGATGAAACACAGAAATTGCATCGGAATTAAATACAGAATGCACAATGCCTACTTAAGTACAAGAAGTCTGACTCTTCTTACTGACTATGATTTGAACCATTCCTGTGGCACTAGATATTGATTCTGATGCTTCACTTCAGGTTTACTGTATCCCTCTGACCTTCTTATTGACGATGAAACACAGATATTTCATCGGAATTAAATAGAAAAGGCACAATGCCGACTTAAGTACAAGAAGACTGACTCTTCTTACTGACTATGTTTTGAACCATTCCTGTGACACTAGTTATAGATTCCGACGCTTCACTTCAGGTTTACTGTATGCCTCTGACCTTCTTTTTGACGATGAAACACAGAAACTGCATCGGAATTAAATAGAAAAGGCACAATGCCGACTAAGTACAAAAAAACTGACCCTTCTCACTGTCTATGTTTGAACCATTCCTGTGACACTAGTTATAGATTCCGATGCTTCACTTCAGGTTTACTGTATCCCTTGGACCATCTTATGGACAATGAAACACAGAAATGGCATCGGAATTAAATACAAAATGCAAAATGCTGACTTAAGTACAAGAATGCTGACTCTTCTTACTGACTGTTTTGAACCAGTCCTGTGAAACTAGTTATATATTCCGATGCTTCACTTCAGGTTTACTGTATCCATTGGACCTTCGTATTGACGATTAAACACAGAAATTGCATCGAAATTAAATACAAAAGGCACAATGGCGACTGAAGTACAAGAAGACTGACTCTTCTTACTGACTATGTTTTGAAACATTCCTGTGACACTAGTTATAGATTCCGATGCTTCACTTCAGGATTGCTCTATCACTAAGTCCTTCTTATTGACGATGAAACACAGAAATTGCATCGGAATTAAATACAAAAGGCACATTGCCGACTGACGTACAAGAAGACTGACCCTTCTTACTGACTGTTTTGAACCATTCCTGTGACACTAGCTATAGATTCCGATGCTTCACTTCAGGTTTACTGTATACCTTGGACCTTCTTATTGACGACGAAACACAGAAATTGTATCGGAATTAAATACAAAAGGCACAATGGCGACTGAAGTACAAGAAGACTGACTCTTCCTACTGTCTATGCTTTGAACGATTCCTGTGACATTAGTTATAGATTCCGATGCTTCACTTCAGGTTTACTGTATCCCTGGGACCTTCTTATTGACGATGAAACACAGAAATTGCATCGGAGTTAAATACAAAAGACACAATGCTGACTTAAGTACAAGAAGAGTGACTTTTCTTACTGACTGTTTTGAACCATTCCTGTGACACTAGTTACAGATTCCGATGCTTCACTTCAGGTTTACTGTATCCCTCTGACCTTCGTATTGACGATGAAACTCAGAAATTGCATCGTAATTAAATACAAAATGCACAATGCCGACTTAAGTACAAGAAGACTGACTCTTCTTTTTGTCTATGTTTTGAACCAATCCTGGGGCAATAGTTATAGATTCCGATGCTTCACTTCAGGTTAACTGTATCCCTCTGACCTTCTTATTGACGATGATACACAGAAATTGCATCGGAAATAAATACAAAATGCACGATGCCGACTTAAGTACATGTAGAATGAATCTTCCTACTGTCTATGTTTTGAACCATTCCTGTGACACTTGTTATAGATTCCGATGCTTCATTTCAGGATTACTGTATCCCTTGGATCTTCTTATTGACAATGAAACACAGATAGTGCATCGGAGTTAAATACAAAAGGCACAATGCCGACTTAAATACAAGAAGACTGACGCTTCCTACTGTCTATGTTTTGAACCATTCCTGTGAGACTAATTATAGATTCTGATGTGTCACTTCAGGTTTACTGTATCCCTCTGACCTTCTTTTTGACGATGAAACACAGAAATTGCTACGGAATTAAATAGAAAAGGCACAATGCCGACTTAAGTACAAGAAGACTGGCTCTTCGTCCTGACTATGTTTTGAACCATTCCTGTGACACTAGTTATAGATTCCGATGATTCTCTTCAGGTGTACTGTATCCCTTGGACTTTCTTATTGACGTTGAAACACAGTAATTGCATCGGAATTAAATAGAAAAGGCACAATGCCGACTTAAGTACAAGAAGACTGACTCGTCTTACTGACTAAGTTGGGAACCATTCCTGTGACACTAGTTATAGATCCCGATGCTTCACTACAGGTTTACTGTATCCCTCTGTCCTTCTTATTGACGATGAAAGACAGATATTGCATCGGAATTAAGTAGAAAAGGCACAATGCCGACTTAAGTACAAGAAGACTGACTCTTCTTACTAACTATGCTTTGAACCATTCCTGTGACACTAGTTATAGATTCCGATGCTTCACTTCAGGTTTAGTGTATCCCTCTGACCTTCTTATTGACGATGAAACTCATAAATTGCATCGGAATTAAATACAAAAGGATCAATGCCGACTTAAGTACAAGAAGACTGACTCTTCTTTTTGTCTATGTTTTGAACCATTCCTGTGACATAAGTTATAGATTCCGATGCTTCACCTCAGATTTACTGTATCCCTTGGACCTTCTTATTGACGATGAAACACAGAAATTGCATCGGATTTAAATACAAAAGGCACAATGCCGACCTTGGTACAAAAAGACTGACTCTTCCTACCTGACTGTTTTGAACTATTCCTGTGACACTAGTTATAGATTCCGATTCTTCACTTCAGGTTCACTGTATCCCTCTGACCTTCATATTGACGACGAAACACAGATATTGCATCGGAATTAAATACAAAAGGCACAATGTCGACTAAAGTACAAGAAGACTGACCCTTCTTACTGTCAATGTTTTGAAACCATCCTGTGACATTAGTTATAGATTCCGATGCTTCACTTCAGGTTTACTGTATCCCTCTGACCTTCTTATTGACGATGAAACAGAGAAATTGCATCGGAATTAGATACAAAAGGCACAATGCCGACTTAAGTACAAGAAGACTGACTCTTCGTACTGACTATGTTTTGAACTATTCCTGTGACACTAGTCATAGATCCTGTTGATTCACTTCAGTTGTACTGTATCCCTTGGACTTTCTTTTTGACGATGAAACACAGAAATTGCATCGGTATTAAACAGAAAAGGCAACAATGCCGACTAAAGTACAAGAAGACTGACTCTTCTTACTGACTATGCTTGGATCCATTCCTGTAACACTAGTTATAGATTCCGATGCTTCACTTCAGGTTTACTGTATCCCTCTGACCTTCTTATTGACGATGAATCACAGATATTGCATCGGAATTAAATAGAAAAGGCAGAAGGCCGACTTAAGTACAAGAAGACTGACTCTTATTACTGACTATGTTTTGAACCATTCCTGTGACACTAGATATAGATTCCGATCCTTCACTTCAGGTTTACTCTATCCCTAGGACCTTCTTATTGACGATGAAAGACAGATATTGCATCGGAATTAAATACAAAAGGCACAATGCCAACTTAAGTACAAGAAGACTGACTCTTCTTCTTGTCTATGTTTTGAACCATTCCTGTGAGACTAATTATAGATTTCCGATGCTTCACTTCTGGTTAACTGTATCACTCTGACCTTCTTATTGTCGATGAAACACAGAAATTGCATTGGAAAGAAATACAAAAGGCACGATGCCGACTTAAGTAAATGTAGAATGAATCTTCCTACTGTCTATGTTTTGAACCATTCCTGTGACACTTGTTATAGATTCTGATGCTTCATTTCAGGTTTACTGTATCCCATGGATCTTCTTATTGACGATGAAACACAGATAGTGCATCGGAGTAAAAATACAAAAGGCACAATGCCGACTTAAATACAAGAAGACTGATTCTTCCTACTGTCTATGTTTTGAACCATTCCTGTGACACTAGTTATAGATTCCGATGCTTCACTTCAGGTTTAGTGTATCCCTCTGACCTTCTTATTGACGATGAAACTCTGAAATTGCATCGGAATTAAATACAAAAGGATCAATGCAGACTTAAGTACTAGAAGACTGACTCTTCTTTTTGTCTATGATTTGAACCATTCCTGTGACACTAGTTAAGGATTCCGATGCTTCACTTCAGGTTTACTGTATCCCTCTGACCTTCTTATTGACGATGAAACTGAGATATTGCATCGGAATTAAATACAAAAGGCACAATGCCGTCTTAAGTATAAGAAGACTGAGTCTTCTTTTGGTCTATGTTTTGAACCATTCCTGTGACACTAGTTATAGATTCCGATGCTTCACTTCAGGTTAACTGTATCCCTCTGACCTTCTTTTTGACGATGAAACACAGAAATGGCATCGGAATTAAATAGAAAAGGCACAATACCGACTTAAGTAAAAGAAGACTGACTCTTCTTACTGACTATGATTTGAACCATTCCTGTGACACTAGTTATAGATTCCGATGCTTCACTTCAGGTTAACTGTATCACTCTGACCTTCTTATTAACGATGAAACACAGAAATTGCATTGGAATTAAATACAAAAGGCACAATGCCGACTTAAGTACAAGAAGACTGACTCTTCCTACTGTGTATGTTTTGAACGATTCCTGTGACATTAGTTATAGATTCCGATGCTTTACTTCAGGTTTACTGTGTCCCTTGGACCTTCTTATTGACGATGAAACACAGAAATTGCACCGGAATTAAATACAAAAGGCACAATACCGACTTAAGTAAAAGAAGACTGACTCTTCTTACTGACTATGATTTGAACCATTCCTGTGACACTAGTTATAGATTCCGATGCTTCACTTCAGGTTAACTGTATCACTCTGACCTTCTTATTAACGATGAAACACAGAAATTGCATTGGAAAGAAATATAAAAGGCACGATGCCGACTTAAGTAAATGTAGAATGAATCTTCCTACTGTCTATGATTTGAACCATTCCTGTGACACTTGTTATAGATTCTGATGCTTCATTTCAGGTTTACTGTATCCCTTGGATCTTCTTATTGACGATGAAACACAGATAGTGCATCGGAGTACAATACAAAAGGCACAATGCCGACTTCAATACAAGAAGACTGATTCTTCCTACTGTCTATGTTTTGAACCATTCCTGTGAGACTAGTTATAGATTACGATGTTTCACTTCATGTTTACTGTATCCCTCTGACCTTCTTTTTGACGATGAAACACAGAAATGGCATCGGAATTAAATAGAAAAGGCACAATGCCGACTAAAGTACAAGAAGACTGACTCTTCCTACTGACTATGCTTTGAACCATTCCTGTGTCACTAGTCATAGATTCCGATGCTTCACTTCAGGTTTACAGTATCCCTCCGACATTCTTATTGACGATGAAACACAGATATTGCATCGGAATTAGATACAAAAGGCACAATGCCAACTTAAGTACAAGAAGACTGACTCTTCTTCTTGTCTATGATTTGAACCATTCCTGTGACACTAGTTATAGATTCCGATGCTTCACTTCAGGTTAACTGTATCCCTCTGACCTTCTTATTGACGATGATACACAGAAATTGCATCGGAAAATCGATACAAAAGGCACGATGCCGACTTAAGTACATGTAGAATGAATCTTCCTACTGTCTATGTTTTGAACCATTCCTGTGACACTTGTTATAGATTCCGATGCTTCATTTCAGGATTACTGTAGCCCTTGGATCTTCTTGTTGACGATGAAACACAGATAGTGCATCGGAGTTAAATACAAAAGGCACAATGCCGACTTAAATACAAGAAGACTGACTCTTCCTACTGTCTATGTTTTGACCCCATTCCTGTGAGACTAATTATAGATTCCGATGTTTCACTTCAGGTTTACTGTATCCCTCTGACCTTTTTTTTGGCGATGAAACACAGAAATTGCATCGGAATTAAATAGAAAAGGC